>NC_081558.1:11512748-11519377 GCF_022355385.1 Mustela nigripes | reverse complement strand
CCAACCCATGTTGTTTCTTGTCTTGCTAATTTTGGCCATTCTAACTGGTGTAAGATGATATCTCAATGTAGTTTTAATTTGAATCTCCCTGAGGGCTAGTGATGATGAACGTTTTTTCATGTCTCTGATAGCCATTTGTATATCTTGATTGGAGAAGTGTCTGTCCATATCTTCTGCCCATTTTTTGATATGATTGTCTGTTTTGTGTGTGTTGAGTTTGAGGAACTCATTATAGATCCTGGATATCAACCTTTTGTCTGTACTGTCATTTGCAAATATCTTCTCCCATTCCGTGGGTTGCCTCTTTGTTTTCTTGACTGTTTCCTTTGCTGTGCAGAAGCTTTTGATTTTGATGAAGTCCCAAAAGTTTATTTTCCCTTTTTGTTTCCATTGCCTTTGGAGACATATCTTGAAAGAAGTTGCTGTGGCTGATATTGAAGAGATGACTGCCTATGTTCTCCTCTAGGATTCTGATGGATTCCTGTCTCACATTGAGGTCTTTTATCCATTTTGAGTTTATCTTTGTGTACAGTGTAAGAGAATGGTCAAGTTTCATTCTTCTACATATAGGTGCCCAGTTTTCCCAGCACCATTTTTTGAAGAGACTGTCTTTTTTCCCAGTGTACATTTTTCCTGTTTTGTCAAAGATTATTTGCCCATAGAGTTGAGGGTCCATATCTGGGCTCTCTACTCTGTTCCACTGGCCTATGTTTCTGTTTTCAGGCCAGTACCATGCTGTCTTGGTGATCACAGCTTTGTAATAAAGCTTGAAATCAGGTAACGTGATGCCCCCAGCTTTATTTTTGCTTTTCAACATTTCCTTAGCGTTTTGGGGTCTCTTCTGATTCCATACAAAATTTAGGATTATTTGCTCCAGCTCTTTGAAGAATGCCGGTGGAATTTTGATCGGAATAGCATTAAAAGTGTAGATTGCTCTAGGCAGTATAGACATTTTAACAATGTTTATTCTCCCGATCCAAGAGCATGGAATGGTCTTCCATCTTTTTTGTGTCTTCTTCAATTTCTTTCATGAGTGTTCTGTAGGTCCTCGAGTACAGATCCTTTATCTCTTTGGTTAGGTTTATTCCCAGGTATCTTATTCTTGGTGCTATAGTAAATGGAATTGATTCTCTAATTTCCCTTTCTGTATTTTCATTGTTAGTGTATAAGAAAGGCACTGATTTCTGTACATTGACTTTGTATCCTGCCACGTTGCTGAATTGTTGTATGAGTTCTATTAGTTTGAGGGTGGAGTCTTTTGGGTTTTCCATATAAAGAATCATGTCATCTGCGAAGAGAGAGAGCTTGAATTCTTCATTGCCAATTTGGATACCTTTTATTTCTCTTTGTTGTCTGATTGCTGTTGCTAGGACTTCTAATACTATGTTGAACAAGAGTGGTGAGAATGGGCATCCTTTTCTTGTTCCTGATCTCAACGGGAAGGATGCAAGCTTTTTCCCATTGTGGATGATATTTGCTGTGGACCTTTCACAGATAGATTTGATGAGGTTCAGGAATGTTCCCTCTATCCCTATACTTTGAAGCATTTTGATCAGGAATGGATGCTGGATTTCATCAAATGCTTTTTCTGCATCAACTGAGAGGACCATGTGGTTCTTCTCTCTTCTCTTATTACTTTGTTCTATCACATTGATTGATTTGCGAATGTTGAACCATCCTTGTAACCCAGGGATGAATCTCTTGTCATGGTGGATAATATTTTTAATGTGCTATTGGATCCTGTTTGCTAGGATCTTGTTGAGAATCTTATCATCCATATTCATTAATGATATTGGTCTGAAATTCTCCTTTTTGGTAGGGTCTTTGCCTGGTTTGGGGATCAGGATAATGCTGGCTTCATAGAAACTGAGTCTGGAAGTTTTCCTTCTGCTTTAATTTTTTTGAAACAGCTTCAGGAGAATAGGTGTTATTTCTTCTTTGAAAGTTTGTTAGAATTCCCCAGGGAATCCATCAGACCTGGGCTCTTGTTTTTGGGAGGTTTTTGATCACCGCTTCAATCTCGTTACTAGATATTGGTCTATTCAGGTTGTCGATTTCTTCCTGGTTCAATTTTGGTAGTTTATAGTTTTCCAGGAATGCCTCAATTTCATCTAGGTTGCTTAGCTTATTGGCATATAAGTGTTGATAATAACTTCTGATGATTGTTTCTACTTCCTTGGTGTTCGTTGGATCTCTCCCTTTTCCTTCATAATTTTATGTATTTGAGCCTTCTCTCTTTTCTTTTGGGTTAGTGTCACCAATGGTTTATTGATCTTTTTGATTCTTTCAAAAAAGTAGGTTCTAGTTTCACTGATATGTTCCACTGTATCTCTGGTTTCTACCTCATCGATTCCAGCTCTAATCTTGATTATTTCCCTTCTTATGTGTGGATTTGGTTTGATTTGTTTTTGATTCTCCAGTTCTTTAAGGTGTAGAGACAGTTGGTGTGTTCTGGATTTTTCAATTTTTTTGATGGAGGCTTGGATGGCTATGTATTTCCCGCTTAGGACCGCCTTTGCTGTAGCCCATAGGTTTTGGAGCGAGGGGTCTTCATTGTCATTGGTTTCCATGAATTGTGTCAGTTCTTCCTTGATCTCCTG
The DNA here is from genome assembly GCF_022355385.1 of Mustela nigripes. Lineage (NCBI taxonomy): Eukaryota > Metazoa > Chordata > Mammalia > Carnivora > Mustelidae > Mustela > Mustela nigripes. Next base: position 11,516,777 of record NC_081558.1, on the reverse strand, counting down.
GTTGATCGAAGCATTCTCAAGCAAGGTGGTCTTTAGCTTCCAGGTGTTTGAGTTCCTTCTGAACTTTTCCTTGTGATTGAGCTCAAGTGTCAAAGCATTGTGATCTGAGAATATGTAGGGAATAATCTCAGTCTTTTGGTATCGGTTGAGTCCTGATTTGTGACCCACTATGTGGTCTATTCTGGAGAAGGTTGCATGTGCACTTGAGAAGAATGAGTATTCTGTTGTTTTAGGGTGGAATGTTCTGTATATATCTATGAGGTCCATGTGGTCCAATGTGTCATTCAAAGCTCTTGTTTCTTTATTGATTTTCTGCTTTGATGATCTATTTCTGAGAGAGGCGTGTTAAGGTCTCCATGATTAGTGTATTCATATCAATATGACTCTTTATCTTCATTAACAGTTTTCTTATGTAATTGGCTCCTCCCATATTGGGGCATAGATATTTACAGTTGTTAGATCATCTTGGTGGATAGTCCCTTTAATAATGATGTAGTGTCCTGGGGCTCCTGGGTGGCTCAGTGGGTTAAGCCGATGCCTTTGACTCAGATCATGATCTTGGGGTCCTGGGATCGAGTCCCGCATCGGGCTCTCTGCTCAGCAGGGAGCCTGCTTCCTTCTCTCTCCCTCTCTGCATGCCTCTCAGTGTACTTGTAATTTCTCTCTGTCAAATAAATAAATAAAATCTTAAAAAAATAATGATGTAGTGTCCTTCTGGAACTCTGACTACAGTCTTTAGCTTAAAATCTAATTTGTCTGATATGAGAATCGCTACCCCAGCCTTCTTTTGAGGCCCATTGGCATGAAAGATGCTTCTCCATCCCTTCACTCTCAGTCTGGGTGTATCTTTAGGTTCAAGATTTGTCTCTTGAGGACAACATATGATGGTTTCTGTCATTTTATCAAGTCTGCATCCCTGTCCTGCTTTATGGGCACATTTAGGCCATTCACATTGATGGTGATTATTTATAGATATGTTTTTATTGACATCGTGTTAACTTTGAAGGCTTTCTTTCTGTAGATTGTCTCTATATTTCTCTTCAATGTTATTCTTGGGCTTTTTCCTCCTTTAAAGAAGCCCCCTTAATATTTCCTGCAGTATCAGCTTGGTGGTTGCATAGTCTTTTAAGCCTTGCCGGTCTTGGAAACTCTTTATCTCTCCATCCATTTTGAATGTCAGTCTTGCTGGATAAAGTATTCTTGGCTGCATGTTATTCTCATTTAGTGCCCTGAATATATCTTGCCAGCCTTTTCTGGCTTGCCAGGTCTCCGTGGACAGGTCTGATGTTATTCTGATGGGCTTTTCTCTGTATGTAAGGATCTTCTTTGTCCTAGCTGCTTTCAAGAGGTTCTGCCTACAATTATAATTCTTCATTCTTACTATTACGTGCCCTGAGGACTTTTGAGAATCTGTAATCTTGGGGGGAAACCTTTTGGCCTCTAGTACATGAATGCTGGTTCCATTCACGAGATTGGGAAAATTTTCATGAAGAACTTGTTCCACTATATCTTCTAGACTTTTTTCTTTCTCCTCCCCTTCAGGCATTCCAATAATTCTGACGTTGGAACGTTTCATGGCATCATTTATTTCCCTGATTCTGTTTTCATGGCTTCTAAGCTGTTTGTTCCAAGCTTCCACCTGATCCTTTCTCTGTATCTGTTTGTCCTCCAGATCACTAATTCTATCTTCTGTCTCAGTTACTCTATCGTTGAGAGAATTTAGATTAGATTGGAACTCATTGAGAGCATTGTGAAGCTCATCCCTGGTAGCTTCCAGCTCTTCCCTAATATTGAAAACATGATATCTGGTCATTTTCAGTTTGGCCCTAATCAATTCCATTTGGGCACCCATTGCTTTCTTCAACCTAGCTATTGCTTGGATAATTTTTAGCCTGAATTCTCTTTCTCACATATTGTCTATGTTGATAGCCATTAGCTCTGTTGTAAAAGGTCCATCCTCTGTATTTTTCTTCTGTTGGGCATTCCTTCTCATAGTCATTTTGGTGAGAGATGGCTGAACTGGTGTTGCTGGGTTTATCAACTGTGGTGCAGTCTAGTTGCATCCTGGAATGCTTCTGAGCAATCAGGGTTCCCCACCAAAATGAGAGGAAAAAGAAAAGGAAAAGAAAAAAGAGAGAGAGAGAGAGACAGGAAAGAAAGTTGAGATAAAAGAGAAGGTTCAGCCTAAATGGGCCCCAAGGTAAGATTTATGAAGTATACAAACAGACACAGAGAAAAAAAAAAGACTGATAAAAGTATATGACAGGTGAAGAAAAAATATATATATTTGCATATATATATGCAAATAAAGGAAGAACCTCGTCAAAAAGAACCCTGAGTGTAAGATTTATGTAGTATCAGGACAAACACAAAAACACAGAAATACTGGTGGAAGAAAAAGATGGGAGAGTCGTTGTAACTTCTCAGTGTGGGTGAGGAAGGTTGTTTTGATTCTTCCTGGATGTATCCTGATATCTTTGTTAAAGGACTCAACTTTCCTAAGATAAGGGGGGGATTAGGAATTGGATAACCTATAGGGGTGGCATTGATTGGGGAAAGGGGATTACCAAAGGACATTTTTCTTGTTGAATTTTTTTCCTAGGAGACTGAGTGATAAACTAGGTGAAGTCGGTTTTTCTTACTTTTCCCCTATGACTTCGTCTGCCTTTCAGAGATCTAACTCCCAACGCCTTATTGCACTCCTGAATGAGAATTTTCTCCTGTTTAAGACTGGGGAGTGAGTATTGATTAGGTCCCTTGGGTCCTTCAAAACATTGACTTACTTATGGTGGAGACACAACTCCTGATATCCCTAGAACATTACTTTACCCTTTTTCAACAAAGATGAAAAGTTTGTTCCTTTCATATAAAATCCTGGACTCTACACTCCTTGGCTTCATGACAGTTTTGCCAAAACAAATAGGAATTTCACATTTCTATCAAAAGTTTAGACTATGACTTAGAATGTCACTGTAAAGGCTTTTTAATCGTAAGAGATATATTTAGAACTTTCTCTGCACTGTAATCGGAGTTAACACCATAATGGTGTTGCCTGATTTAATTTTTACAAAAGCCATTCTGTGAGGAAGCACTAGTGTGAACTCAATTCCCCATAGAGACATGGAGCTTGAAGACTTTAGTGATCTTCTCAAAGTTATCATTGCAGGAAAGGATGGGTGTTGATTACCTCCTCTCAGGATGCTCCCAGTTTTCAAACTTTGTGCCAGTGGTCCCAAGCAGAGATGCGTTTTTCCCTGGGCATATCTGGCAATGCCTGAGGAATGCTGCTAAACATTCCTAATGAGCATAACAACTTCCAGCACAAGTAAGAACCCTACCTCAAAGTTAAGATTGAGAATGTGAGAAAATGTACTCTAGACCAGCACTTCTCCAACTTCAAAGTGCATAGGAATCACCTAGGAGTCTAGCTTAAATGTCAATTAGCAGCTGCTGGTGGGCCTAGGAGTTCATTATTTCTAACAAGTTTCTGAGTGATGTTGGTGCTGTCAGGTCATGGTGTGTGGGCCACTATTTGAGAAGCAAGGCTGTGATCCTGTGATAGAGTAAGGTGCAGGTCGTTGTACATATTCCTCACAAAAGAATCTTGTTTGCATAACATTTTGAATAACTAGTGTATTCAGTCATTCTAGGCGCTGTGAAAATTCCGTTTATTAGAACCCTTGAGTGGCACTGAAAAAAAACCTTTTGGAAAAGACTTTCTAGTAGGTATAGTAAGAACCTCTTCATTAGTTTTTGCGTTTGACACTTTAAAAATTATGTTCAGTTAAGCAACTTACAGTACATCATCAGTTTTTGAAGTAGTATTCAAAGATTCATTAGTTGTGTATAACACATAGCATTAAGTCATCTATATTCTAGTACCTAGAAACTTAAATATGTTATTTTATTTTATTTATTTTTTTTTGTTTTTTATAATTTTTTATTTTTTATAAACATATATTTTTATCCCCAGGGGTACAGGTCTGTGAATCACCAGGTTTACACACTTCACAGCACTCACCAAAGCAC
>NC_081558.1:11480167-11509748 GCF_022355385.1 Mustela nigripes | reverse complement strand
AAAAATTAAATTAACTGCAAGACTAAAAAAAATCACAGGGAAAAAGCCATGAGTTCCGTGGTTTGCTTTCTCCTCCTCTGGGATTCTGCTGCTCTCCTTGGTATTGAAACCACACTCTGTAGTAGGTGAATGTGGTCTTGGCTGGATTTCCTGTTGATCATCTGGGGGAGGGGCCTGGTGTAGTGATTCTCACGTGTCTTTGCCCCAGGCGTAATTGCACCGCCCTTACCAGGAGCAGGCGTGAGTAATCTGCTGGGGTTTGCTTTCAGGAGCTTTTGTTCCTTGAGCGCTTTCCCTAGAGTTCCAGAGGATGGGAATACAAATGGCAGCCTCCTGTTCTCTGGCCAGGAGGAGTGGAGAGCCTGGGGCCCCACTCCTCAGTGCGCCCTCAGAGAACAGCGCCCAGTTATTCCCGTCTGCCTGACCTCCGGCTGCGCTCCGAGCTCACCAAGCCTGTGACCGGTTCAAGGTAACACCGAGCTGTGAGCTTACTGTCGGCTCTGTCTCTGTAGCCGGCTTTCCTGTTCCAATACCCGCATTCTCTGAGACACTGAGACACCCCCGATCCTTCTGTGACCCTGCGGGACCTGAGGCCATGCTGACCCCGCGTGGGCTTCGCCCCGGTTTAGCCTCTGGAGTGATGTCCCTCAACGGTACAGACTTTTAAAAGTCCTGATTTTGTGTGCCGTTTCTCCACTGCTTGCCGGGAGCCAGCCCCTCCCCCTGTGGTCTATCTTCCCGTCGCTTTGGATTCACTTCTCAGCCGGTCCTACCTTTCAGAAAGTGGTTTTTTTTCTGTTTCCAGAATTGCTGTTCTTCTCTTTGATCTGCCGATGGATTTTCAGGTGTTTGCAATCTTTAGATAAGCTATCTAGCTGATCTCTGGCTAGCTGAAGTAGTCTCAGCCTGCTACTTCTCCGCCATCTTGACTCCTCCCCCTAAATATGTTATTTTTTATAGGGAGAGGAAGGTTAAGGTCCCAAATAGAATAAGGCTGCCAGGCAGCTCAGCTTAAACTAAGATTGGCCAAGATTATGCTGGTGGAGGTAACATAATCATCAGAGTCCTCTGAATTTGGGAGAGGAAGGCAGAATAGTTGTTTCAGAAAGAGATAAAATATGCCATGTCACTGGCTTTGAAGTTGGAGACAGGGCAGTGAGCCAAAGAATGCCTACTGTAACTAGAAAAAATAATAGGAAAGAAGAGTCTCTCCTGTAACATCCAGAAAAAACAGACCCTGTATATATCTTGATTTTAGCCCGCTGACACTTATTTCAGGCTTCTGACCTCTAAAACAGTAAGAGCATAAATTTGTGTTTTGAAGCTTTAGTGTGGTAATATGTTACAGCAGAAATAGGAATGTAATACAGATATTTACCAATAAAACAGTTTTGGGGGCACCTGGGTGGCTCAGTGGGTTAAATTCTCTGCCTTAGGCTCAGGCCATTATCCTGGGGTCCTCAGATAGAGCCCTGCATTGGGCTTTCTGCTTAGAGGGGAGCATGATTCCTCCTCTCTCTCTGCCTGCCTCTCTGCCTATTTGTGATCTTTGTCAAATAAATAAATAAATAAATAAACCTTTTAAAAAACTGTTTTGGAGGAATCAAATTATGGTTTCTCAATTAATTCATTTCTCTATGCTTGGGTAATGGCGCTTTGTGTTGAAATGCCACCTTAACTGTAATAAAGAAATATAAAGTCAATTTGGAGCTTCTGCTCCATTGCTGAAATGGAATGGAAATGGTGAATTCTCCATTGCTAATAATTAAATGTACATTACTTACTTACTTTCTTTGTTTTTTAATAATGAATTTATTATTTATTTGTTTATTTATTAAAATGAATTTATTATTTTGGAGAGAGAAAGAGACACAGAGAGTGCCTGTGCTGAACAGAGGAGGGGCAAATGAAGTAGGAATGAGAATCCTTCAGCAGATTCCTCACAGCATGGAGCCTGAGATGGTGCTCTAATCCATGCCCTGATACCATCCTGTCAGCCAAAATCAAGAACTGGACCCTTGAATGACTGAGCCATCCAAGTGCCCCTTATGTTTATGTTTGAAGTAATCTCTATGCTCATTGTAGGGCTTCAACTCAGACCCAGAGATCAGGAGTTGCATGCTCCAGTTGCCTGACTGACTCAGTTGTTGGAGCAGATGACTCTTGATCTCAGGATTGTAGGATTGAGCCCCACATTGTTTTACAGTTTACTGAAAAACAAGATCTTTAAAGAAAAAGAAAAGGAGTTGCTGCTCCACTGACTGAGCAGCCAGGTGCCCTGTGACTTTACATTTAAATATAATGTTTTTTAGAATATAAATTCTGACTGTGAGCCATTTGTGTATTGAGATTAAAATAGGAATTCTTTATTAAAAGTAATGTTTGCCCATTAATTTTAGTATTTGTATCTAAATATTTGTATTATTTTAATTTCATGCCTTTTCAAAATTTTGCTCTTCTGATTTCTACCCTCTCCAAATTCCTTTCAGATTGCCTTTCAACACAAAAGATGGGATTATTTAGTCTGTGTTATACATACATGTATAAGAGTGTATTTGCATGAAATAATGTACAAATGCACACCTACATTTATGTACATACACTTCTCTCATGAAAGACTTCTTGGGCTCACCAAATATTTTCAAATGCTATACTTATTCCTAACAACATCCACCTGAGTTAGAGATCAGGAAACAGATTTTTCAGGTTATATTTTACAATTATATAACAATTCTTTAAAACTTTCATGCACTTCCTTGAATTATATATGATTTGATTTATGCATATGTACTCTTAATTTTTATACTACTTAATTTAGAATGTGTTATATCTCAAATCTGTTTAGTTTCTTGTGTGTCTTTGTAATTCAATGACTTGCTAAAAAATTTGTAATAACTAATCAGTGAATTCAGGAGGATATAAAGTCAATACACAAAAATTGGTTGCAACTCCATACACTAAAAAGGAACTCTCAGAAAGAGAAATTAAGAAAACAATCCCATTTACAGCTGCATTAGCAAGAATAAAATGTCAAAGAATAAATTTAAACAAGGAAGTGAAACACTGGAAACTGTAAGATATTGCTGAAAGAAATTGAAGATGACACAATGAAATAGAAAGTTATTCCATTTTCATTGATTGGAAGAATTAATACTGTTAAAATGTCCATACTACCCACAGCAAACTGTGGATTCAGTGTCAAAATTCCTGTCAAAATTACAATGGCATATATTACAGAAATAGAATAAACACTCCTTCAATTTTTTCTTTTAATATACAGCTCAATTTTTATGGAATCACAAAGACCCTGAAGAGTCGAAGCTATCTTGAGAAAGAGGAGCAAAACTGGAGGCATCATCCTCTCTGATTGCAAACAATATTTAAAAGAATGGTAAGCAAAACAGCATGATATTTGCATAAAAAGCACATAGGTCAATGGAAGGGAATACAGAGCCCAGAAAAAACCCACAGATAAGTGGTTAATTAGTTCATGACAAAGGAGTCAAGAAAAAATGTATTATATATATGTTAAATAATAAATAGTTATATATATATTTAGCCATAAGAATGAATGAAGTCTAGGCATTTGTGACAGCCTGGATGGACCCTGAGGGCATTCTTCTAAGTGAAATAAGTTAAGCAGAAAGAGATAAATACCATATGATCCCACTTACATGTGGAATCTTAAAAGCAAGATAAAACCAAACCAAACTTGAGGATAAAAAGAACAGATTAGAAGTAGTCTAAGCTAGGGCAAAGGGAGTGGGTGAAATAGACAAAAGTATGAAAAGGTACAAATTTCCAGTTATAAAATGAGTAAGTCATGGGGATGTCATATCCAGCATGGTGACTCTAACTATGAAGCTGTATTGCAGATGTGAACATAGCTAGGAGAGGGGATCTTGACAGTTGTCATCATGAAATGAAGTTTGTATATTGTGATTGATGATAATGGAACTTATTCTGCTCACTTTGCAATATTGAAACATTGCATTGTACACCTGTAATTAATGCAATGTGATATCAATTTTATTTTAGGAACATCAACATCAATAATAATAATGACAGGAATCAGTTCCTCCACAACATTGGCTCAGGTCTGAGTCACAAGTATTTTGGGCCCAGGTGAATGTCACAGGCATTGTTACCCTATACCATCACCACACACGGGCTAAGGTTTAAAGGGGATGATGATAAAGTCTACATCATCTGGAAGAGCAGTTAAGAAGAAAACAGAAATGACAACAAAACTAAAACAAAACTGTGATTTCATAGTTTCCTCTCTGTTGATATTATATAAAAGGCCCTAGTAGTTTTACCCATATGAGCAATGCAATTCATGGCTATTCCTTCATGCTGTCTAGGGAAATTTAACTTAGCAGGATATATGTCATTTGAAAAGAAATCTTTTTTTAAAGTGACATATCTGTTTATTTATTTACTTATTTATTTGCTTAATTATTTAAATTATGTGCCATTAACCAGTGTATAGTACATCATTAGTTCTTGATGCAGTGTTTAATGATTCATTAGTTATGTATGACACCCAGTGCTCATAACAACATGTGTCCTTCTTAACACCCAACACCCTGTAACCTCCTCGTCCCACCCTCTTCCTCTCCGAAACCCACAATCTGTTTCCCAGGGTTCATAAGTTTCTTATGGTTCATCTCCTTCTCTGATTTCTCCCCCTTCATATTTCCCTCCCTTCCCCTATGATCCTTTGTGCTATTGCTTATGTTCTACATATGAGTGAAACCATATGGTACTTGTCTTTCTCTGCTTGACTTATTTCACTTGATGTAATCCCCTCCAGTTCCATGTATGTTGATGCAAATGGTGGCTATTCCTCCTTTCTTTTTTTTCTATTTTTTTTTTTATATTCCTCCTTTCTGATGACTGAATAATATTCCAGTATATATATGAACCTCATATTTCTTCATTTGTTTGTTGAAGGGCATCTTGGCTCCTTCCTCAGTTTGGTTATTGTGGACATTGCTGCGATGAAAGTTGGGATGCATGTACTTCTTTTCACTACATCTGTATCTTTGGGGGAAATACCTAGTAGTGCAATTTCTGTGTCAAATGGTAGCTTTATTTTTAACATCTTGAGGAACCTCCATACTGTTTTTCAGAGCTGCTGTACCAGCTTGCATTCCCACCAGCAGTGTAAGAGGGTTCATCTTCTCCACATCCTCACCAACATTTGTTGTTTCTTGTTTTGCTAATTTTTGCTATTTTAACTGGTGTAAGGTAGTATCTCATGGTTTGCATTTGTATTTCTCTGATGGATAGTGATGGTGGGTATTTTTCAATTTATACTTTCAAAGCCATTCATATTAAAACATGTTTGGCATTTTTCAAAGAGCTGAACAAACAATCCTAAAATTTGTGTGGAACCAGAAAAGACCCTGAATCACCAGGGAAATTTTGAAAAAGAAAAACAAAACTAGGAGCACCACAATGCCTGACTTCAAGCTATATTGCAAAGCTGTGATCATCAAGACAATGTGATACTGACATAAAAACTGACACCCAGATTGATTGGACAGAATAGAGAGCTAAAAATGGACCCTGAACAATAGAGTCAAGTAATCTTTGACAAAACAGGAAAAAATATCCCATGGGCGAAAAAAAAACAGTCTCTTCAATAAGTGCTGTTGGGAAAATTGGATAGCTACATAGAGAAGAATGAAACTGCACTATCCCCTTACACCATATACAAAGATAAACTCCAAATGGATGAAAGACCTCAATGTGAGACAGTAATCCATCAAAATCTTAGAAGAGAACATAGGCGGTAACCACTTTGACATTGGCCACAGTAACTTCTTGCAAGACATGTATCCAAAGGCAAGGGAAAAAGAGCAAAAATGAACTTTTGGGACTTCATCAAGATTTAGGTTTAGTTTTTATATGTTAAAAGTTGAGCATAGTTCCTTCCTGTATACATTTGAACTGTTATTCTCTTTGTTCTGCCCTGTTTTTATGTGTGTGTACGTGAATACATGTAGATTTGTGTGTTTGCATGTGTGCACACGCTTGATCTTAGTGTAAAAGGCATGATTACTATGCACAGAAAAAAATTGGGATCCACTTCAGTAAAGGAAAAAAATAATTTTAATAGAAGGCTAGTAGCTGCTAATGTTGGAAAAACAGTATGAATTAAAAGTACATCAGAACTGGGTTTTAGAGGGAAAAGGCAGTTAGCACCAGTGCTGATGTTACATCAAACTCCAGAGAGCCCATTATGACTGCTCTGCTGGCCTCATCATGGGGTTCACTTCAGGCCCATGATCTCAATGTCTTTACTGTCTTTATGCCCTGTTTAGTTGGACATACTTGACCCAAGAGTGAATGGGGCTGGCTGTTCTCTTACTTTCCTTGGTGGCATTTGTTATTTTGTTATCTTGTGCTTTGGAGTTTGATCTTTGTTTGACACAAAATCCAAAGGATACATGCCAGTCCTGATCTTCTGTTCCTTGTCTGCAATACAGAAACCTTCCCAGACCATATTACCTGAAATCTGGCATGTTCCATGACAATCTACCCACTTTATATATACAATTTTTCCTTGAAGACCTAATCTCATACAAGCACTTATTTTCCTGTTCTCCATTATAATATATGATCCAAAGGAGAAGGGCCTCACCTGCTTTGTTCATGTCTTTTGCTGAAAAAGGTGTGCATTTGTATAGAAACAAATTTTAAGAAAATTAGAATTCATTAAATAGAAAGAATGGTAGGGAAAATAAAATCATGTTAAATATGGTGGATCCAAACAACTGTTTTCAACAAAACTGAACAATAATCTAAAACTAATATTTAACAGAAATGATATGCAATACCAAACTTCATATCAACATCAGTCACTATTTCAGGATGAAATGGTTAAAAGCTTGGAAATAAAAAATAGGAAAACGTTCTTTTTAATACACAGTACAAAAAGCAGTAGCTAAAGTTATAGTTTTATTGTGTGTAACCTAAATGGACTCAATCATGCTTATGAAAAAGATGCAGGGGATCTTTAGTTGAATACAAAAGAACATGATTCACATAATGACAGGAGATGATTGTTATTTAAAAAAATGTTCTAACTCCAGGATATAAAATGGTGAAATGGCAATTAGATGTGCAGTAAGATTGAAATATGTGTAAAAAGCAATTATTATTAAGGATGCAGAAGAATTTCAATGTTTCAAAGCAATGAGGGGACCACAATGTCATCAACTGATCATTTTGACCCCTCAAAATATGTAAGTTCTCCCTGCATCCCATAAATACATCTCTACACAATGGAAGGATTAAGTGGCAAACAGTAAACCTGGTGAAAAAAATGCCATTTTTTTCCTTGAAAGAATGGGATCCAAACACAATAAAAACACATCTATCTCAGTACATGAAAACACTGTATTTGGAAAATGATTTGAATATCTGAAGCAAATGGCTAAAAAACAAAAATATATGCAGACTCCTTGGTGATAAAACAGTCGTAAGGTGATACTCCTTGGCATATCTCTTCATGCATATTAGGTACATTTTTTCCTAGTGAATAGCAATGGGAGAGATAAGGCTGTGAAATGTATGGCTTACAAGGTAGTATTTACTTCTATGGGTCTGTATCCTTCTTTTTTTTTTTTTTTTTAACCTGGTGCTTAATAAGTTGGCCTCCTATCATTTATTGGTGGCCTTTGGTGTGTAAGACAGTCTGTACCTGATGTGAAGTCTATACAGTCAGGGAGTATCCCAAAGTGAACACTGAGGTTCCTTTAACCAGGAGGGAAGCTGTATGATTAGCTAAAGCCTTCGTTTGCCACTGTACCTCAGTAGGTGTGGCTTCTAGGATCAATATGACTGTGAGGGATGAAACCACTAAGAAGCCATTTTTGTTTGAGGATCCAACCCAATATCCTAATTACAAGCAGTCACTGGCAAGTGGGAGAAAACTTGTCAGCAGATAAAGGCACCCCATCTAACTCATTCAATCCAGTCACAAAGAGAGTGGGCTCATCCATTATCTCCATAAGTCCATAGTGATCCCTGGGGAGTGGCATATGCTCTGGATTTGAGGGACTGATTTCATCATCCCAGGCACATAGAATTGGGCAAGGTGTTGTTTGAGTTCTACAGTTTTGGGTGAATCTGTCCCATTTTCCACTTGTCCAAATACTGTACCCATGGCATTCTGTTATTATCCCAAAGAATAAGAAGCAAGGGGGTTGCACATACATGAGCTTATGTTGTAATTTTTCTGAAGTTTTACCTCAAGTTGTCTAGCTTAGGTAAACAACAAATACTGAAAGACAACTTGAATTAGAATATATCATCCACAAATGTGAATTCTTGAAACATAATTTTTCTCTCTAAAAGAACACTCAGTGGTACATGGGTGGCTCAGTTGGTCAAGCAGCTCTCTTTGACTCAGGTCATGATCCCAGGGTCCTGGATCAAGCCCCACATCTAGCCCCCTGCTCAGCACAGAGCCTGTTTTCTGGCTCCCTCTGCCTGCTGCTTCACCTACTTGAGCTCTCTTTCTATCTTTCTGTCAAATAAATAAATAAATTCTTAAAAAAATAATGCTCAGAGATAGCCAATTCTGGACTAATTTATTTGAAATTTATTTGAAAAACAAGTCCAATTTTAACATATTTGGCCTAATTATTGACTTAAGCACCACACTGCACTTTGGGTCTGTATCCTTCTGATAAATGCAGAACAAGCTAAATCTACCCCATCCAAAAAATTTTAAAAATGCTCTCCTTCCGCTGCTCACACCTCCAAACCTAATACTCTGTTTTCCTATTCCCCTTAGCTGCAATCTCCTTGATTATGTTCTAATTTCACTGTGACCATTTTATGGCCCTCATTCCTTCCTCTGTCGCATCCACTGGACTTCCATTCTGACCACGTATCATCAGCAATGGTCCCTGTATTGATGAGTCCAACAAACACTTGTTTTTAAAATATATTAAGTACATTATTTTAACTTAGTTGTCAATCCAGCAAACAAACATGTATCTGGATAGGCTGATTGGCCCCTCTGGTGACCTCAAGTAAAGATTCTCAGATTGCAATTCCTCTGATCCTTCCCTGAAATACCTGCTGAGTTCTGAGACTCGCATGGGTGGGGTCTATAAGGTGAAAGTCTCTGTATGGAGGTCAGAATTCCTCCCTGGGTGGCTGAAGCTAGAGACTTAAGCCCTGTTCCCAGACAGGGCAGCAGGAAGGAGTAAAGCATGAGTCCCCCAGCAAGACTTAGGAACCCAAAAGCAACAAACATGTCCTCTCCTGCACGGGGTTGCACCATTTAAGGGGACTGCAGCAGAGGAAACATTTATATTCCCCTGTGTCTGCTCATTAGGGACTGTTTCCATTGTTACTCTAACTTCTGAGCAGATTACTTCCCCCTGGGTCTTGGGTCTGGACAGAAACAAAGTTTTTCCCAATTCTCTGTTCCCAGGAGACCATATTAAAAGTCAGGTGAATCCAGTAATTATTATTTCTTCTTCATGATCCTGCCTGCTTTCCAGGGTTCTAACTTCCATGAAGTATATCACAATTTCAAGTTAATGTTTTCTCCAAATTTATGACTGAGGGTTCTTCTTAGACAAGACTCATAGGTAGAGAAGATCTCCTGATATCTCTAGTAAATTGCTAGTCCCCTTTTCAGTAAGAGAGAGGGTTACCTTAATTTGCTACAAACATGTGGGTACTCTGCCCTTGTCCTCCTGATGTTTCTGACTAATCAATTAGGTGACTCATACTGAAAACACAAATTCGGAGTTGCCATTTAGTGCTCTATTTACATACATCTTTTAATTATGAGATATTTAGATCTTTTTATTCACCATACACCAAACTGAGAATCCTGTGTGGATTGTTTTATTTCATTTTTACAAAAGTCCACTCCATCAGGTCTGTACTATAATGAATCTTAACCTACAGTTGTAAAAGTGGGGCTCAGAAGTGTGAAATTAGCTACCCTGAATTATGATCTGAGGGAGGGAAGAATTTGCTTGGAATGCCACCAAGATATTTCCAGTTCACATGCTCTAGGTCAATGGTTCTCAAACAGGGGCTTTTTTACCCTCTAAAAACAACCCTTGAAACTATGGAGAAATCTTTGGTTGTTATAACTAGGGATGTCCTACTAGCATCTAGTAGATTGAGGCCCAGAATGCTGTCCCAATCCTACAATGCTCAGTGTGGTCCCCAATACAAAGAATTATCTAGCACAGATGTCAACAGTAGAGAGGTTGAGGAAGTCTTTTCTAGACCAGAGGTTCTCCAACATTAACATGTGTTTGAATCACTTGAGGATCCTCTACAAATTGAGATCTAATTTGGAAGGTTGTGGGTGAGGTTCAGAGATCTTGTAATTACAACTGTTTCCAAGTTGATACTGATGGCATCAGTCTTGGACTATGGACCACTCTTTGAGTATTAAGACTGTATTTCAATATTTAAGTCAGGGATAATTGATTTTAGACCTTCTCTATCAAAAATCCTTATGTTCTCCTCAGGACTGACCTTAGTGGTCATGTGATGGATTCATGAGTCGAGCTTGGGTATGCTCAAGTTTATGGGGCCCTCTTGAGTATTTCACTCTTGAGCCATGCTTCCTCAGGGGAGGTATGGCACCAGATGAGGAAAGGTATAGGAAATAGTGTGGCTCTTTCAGGCCTTCTTCATGTATGCCACGCTACCAGTAAAGGTTTACTACTGTTAAGGAAACAATCAAAAACCCAAAATGACAACCTACTAATGGAAGAAGATATTTGTAAATTATATATCTGATTAGGGGTTAATATGTAAAGTACATAAAGAACTTATACAACTCAACAACAACAACAAAAACATGCAATCCAATAAAAAATAAGCAGAGCTAGAGAAATCTATACTTTTAATGCCATACTGATCAAAATTCCACCCGTATTCTTCAAAGAGCTGGAGCAAATAATCCAAAAATTTGTATGGAATCAGAAGAGACCCCGAATCGCTAAGGAAATTTGAAAAACAAAAAGAAAACTGGGGGCATCATGTTACCTGATTTCAAGCTTTACTACAAAGCTGTGATCACCAAGACAGCATGGTACTGGCATAAAAACAGACACATAGACCAGTGGAACAGAGTAGAGAGCCCAGATATGGACCTTTAACTCTATGGTCAATTAATATTCGACAAAACAGGAAAAAATATACACTGGGAAAAAAGTCTCTTCAATAAATGGTGCTGGGAAAACTGGACAGCTATATGTAGAAGAATGAAACTCGACCATTCTCTTACACTGTACACAAAGATAAACTCAAAATGGATAAAAGATCTCAATGTGAGACAGGAATCCATCAGAATCCTAGAGGAGACCATAGGCAGTAATCTCTTCGATAACAGACATATCAACTTCTTTCAAAATATGTCTCCAAAGGCAAAGGAAACAAAAGCGAAGATGAACTTTTGGGACTTCATCAAAATCAAAAGCTTCTGCACAGCAAAGGAAACAGTTAAGAAAACAAAGAGGCAACCCACGGAATGGGAGAAGATATTTGCAAATGACAGTAGAGACAAAAGGTTGATATCCAGGATCTATAATGAACTCCTCAAACTCAACACACACAAAACAGACAATCATATTAAAAAATGGGCAGAAGATATGAATAGACACTTTTCCAATGAAGACATACAAATGGCTATCAGAGACCATCAGGGAGACTCAAATTAAAACCCCATTGAGATATCACCTTACACCAGTTAGAATGGCCAAAATTAGCAAGACGGGAAACAACATGTGTTGGAGGGGATGCGGAGAAAGGGGAACCCTCTTCCACTGTTGGTGGGAATGCAAGTTGGTGCAGCCTCTTTGGAGAACAGTGTGGAGATACCTCAAGAAATTAAAAACAGAACTTCCCTATGACCCTGCCATTGCCCTCCTGGGTATTTACCCCAAAGATACAGATGGAGTGAAAAGAAGGGCCATCTGTGCCCCAATGTTTATAGCAAGAATGGCCATGGTCGCCAAACTGTGGGTAGAAACAAGATGCCTTTCAATGGATGAATGGATAAGGAAGATGTGGTCCATATACACTATGGAGTATTATGCCTCCATCAGAAAGGATGAATACCCAACTTTTGTAGCAACATGGATGGGACTGGAAGAGATTATGCTGAGTGAAATAAGTCAAGCAGAGAGAGTCAGTTATCATATGGTTTCACTTATTTGTGGAGCATAACAAATATCATGGAGGACAAGGGGTGTTAGAGAGGAGAAGGGAGTTGGGGTAAATTGGAAGGGGAGGTGAATCATGAGAGACTATGGACTCTGAAAAACAATCTGAAGGGTTTGAAGTGGCAGGGGGTGGGAGGTTGGTGTACCAGGTGGTGGGTATTATAGAGGGCACGGATTGCATGGAGCACTGGGTGTGGTGCAAAAATAATGAATACCGTTTTTCTGAAAATAAATGAATTAATTTTAAATAAATAAATAAATAAATTAAAAAATAAAAAGAACCAAGATGCTCTTCAACGGACTAATGGATAAGGAAGATGTGGTCCATATACACTATGGAATATTATGCCTCCATCAAAAAGGACGAATACCCAATTTTTGTAGCAACATGGACGGGATGGGAAGAGATTATGTTGAGTGAAATAAGTCAAGCTGAGAGAGTCATTTATCATATTGTTTCACTTATTTTTGGAGCATAACAAATAGCATGGAGGACATGGGGTGTTAGAGAGGAAAAGGGAGTTGGGGGAAATTGGAAGGGGAGGTGAACCATGATAGACTATGGACTCTGAAAAACAATCTGAGGGTTTTTAAGGGGCTGGAGGTGGGAGGTTGGGGTACCAGGTGGTGGGTATTATAGAGGGCACGGATTGCATGGAGCCCTGGGTGTGGTGCAAAAATAATGAATACTGCTATGCTGAAAATAAATAAGAAATAAATTAAAAAATGAGCAGAGACTCTGAGTAGATAATTTTTATTGAAGACATGCAGATGGCCAACAGACATATGAAAAAGTGTTCAATATCATGAGGGAAATGCAAATGGAAACCACGATTAGATACTTCCTCACACCTGTCAGAGTGGTAAAATCAATAACAGAGGAATCAACAGTTGTTGGTGAGGAAGTGTAGGAAAATGTATCTTACAAACTATTGGTAGGAATGGAAACTGGTATATCCACTACGGAAAACAGTATGGACATTCCTCAGAAACTTAAAAATGGATAAAATATATGTTTATCAAAAATAAAAAATTAAAAAAAATGGAACTACCATCTGATCCAATAATGCCACTACTCTTTCCAAAGAAAACAAAAACAGTAATTAAAAAAAATATACTCACCCCTATGTTTAATTTTGCATTATTTACAGTAGTTAAGATATGGAAGCAACCTAAGTATCTATCATAATCAACTGAGTAATGAAAATGTGGTGCACACCCATACACACACACACAGGCATATTTCTCAGTCATAAAATAAAATCATGCCATTTGAGACAACATTTATGGATCTAGAAGATATTAGGTTAAGTGAAGTAAGTCAGACTGAAAAACCAAATACCATATGATTCCACTCATGTGTGGAACCTAAAAAATAAATAAGCAAATAGCGAAATAAGTCAATCAGAGAAAGAAAATTATCATATGAACTCCCTGATACGAGGAAGTTGACAGGCTACATGGGGGGGCTTGGGGGGTAGGAAAGGAAAAAATGAAACAAGATGGCATCTGGAGGGAGACAAACCGTAAGAGATTCTTAATCTCACAAAACTCACTGAGGGTTGATGGGGGGAGGGGAGTAGAGAGAGGTTGGATAGGTTATGGACATTGGGGAAGGTATCTGCTATGGTGAGTGCTGTGAAGTGTAAACCTGGCAATTCACAGTCGTGTACCCCTGAGGCTAATAATACATTATATGTTAATAAAAATTAAAAAAATTATATGAACAAAAAGCAGAATCAGACCTATAAATACAGAGAATAAACAAATATTTTTAAGAGGAGGAGTGTGGGGGATGAGCAGAATGGATGATAGGGGAGAGGGAAGAACAGGCTTCCAGTTATGGAATGAATCAATCATGAGAATAAAAGGCACAACATTAAGAATACAGTCAATGATATTGTAATAGTGATGTATCAGGACAGATGGTAGCTACACTTGTGGTGACCATAGCATAGTGCATAAACTTGTCAAATCACTATGTTTTATACCTGAAATTAATGTAACATTGTGTGTCAATTATACGCAAAAAAAATCAATATGAAAACATACAGAGTATTCTTTCCCATTGGAAAGGAATGTTCTGAATAGTTCACCGGGGTATATAGCCTGAAAAAAAAAAAAACCCATTGGTGTTTAAACATGTGAATACCTTTATCCCATATTAAAATCCTGAATGACTGGACTTGGGGAACATGTATAAAGAAAATTCTACCTCTGTGTCTGAAAAGTTTACCATCCACCAAATGCAATGATACATGAATTTTCTTCAGAATCTGTCTGAAGTGTTCAAAATTGAATTCAGGATGAAGTTCCAGGGAGGATCTTAGCTGGGATGGATGTGGTCAGGTGACAGCTATATCTCTGAGTCAGACACTGGAGACTGTCACTCATGGGAAGTTATATACATTGGAGTGATGTCCATTCCAGGATAGATGGACCAATTGGTAGAAAGGGAATATGCACCTGGCTCCCAAGGTGGACACATGGGGACTGAAGTGGCAGAGAATTTTCCTTTATTTATGGTCCCTAGGCTTCAGGAGAGCTGAATTGCTTAGAGAATTGAGTAACATGAAGGGAATTTATTTAATCAGGAGCTCTGAGAATTCAGCTTCTAAATCTCCCTCTGCCAGGCTCACCTGCTGCTCATCGACCACAGGCTAAGAGCATCCTCTCCAAGCCTCTCTGAGATGTCCACCCACTGCAATAAACCAGCGCCTGGCTTACATTTATTGTCCTTTCTACATCAATTGTCCTTGGTAGGAAGGACCTGTAGAACCATTGAGTGAGGCATCAGGGGAAGCTAGAACAGTCCAGTAAGTACTCTGGAAAATTGGTGTGTAGGAAAAAAAGATTTTATTAACCGTGTCCTCTGGGTAAATAGGTTGATGTGATAGTGCAATAGGATGGATTTCAAATTCTGCACATTTCATGAGTGAAGGGGATTCTTTCTTCTCACTCCTTTTCAGCTCTTCTTGCTTCTCCTCTCAGAGCATCATTGCATGACCCCTCAGTCCCTGGAGCAGTAGCTGACCCTGCTGTATGTCTGCTCACCTCTCAGGTTCCAGGATTACCTTTCCCCTTATATGTGAATCAGTGCCTGAGGAAGCCCTGCAGGGCGAGAAAAGCCTTGACTTAGAGTCATGAAATACGCAGGATTTAGAATCATAATCTTAAACAAAGCATGCTCAAATATAACATCAGCATAATTTGTGGTGCTCATTTAGTTTTAAAAATGATATTTAGGCAGCCCTTTCTGCTCACGTGTCTTGTCCCCATGCTTTAATAAAATCACCTTTTTGCACCCAAGACATCTCAAGAATGCTTTCTTGGCCATTGGCTTCAAACCCTAACATCTTCCCTACATCATATGGTGCCTGAACCTGGAGCCTTGAGTCCTGAGTTTCATCTGGACTCTGAGCCTTGGTGCAAACTTGGTGAGTACTTCCTCTCTTCTTCCTTCACTCTCATTCCAGGGGCCCTTCGAGGAGTATGATCTTATTGAAATACTTTCATGTTGATTGCTCAGGCTCCAATCTTTTAGCCTGTGGCTACTCTATGGGGAGGATAAAGCCTGCCTTTTGGCTGGAAGTTAGTACCCTGGCCAGAATGGTAATAAGACCCAGAAACTTGATGCCCTCTCTTTATTCCTTATACAAAGTTGTCTTTCTATAACTCCTTATACGAAGTTGTCAGTCTTGAGCATAGGACAGCCACCTAAGTCACCAGGATAGCTGCCAATCTTAAGACTGCTGTGTGAAGTGTTCTCCTGATTTATTTCATGTAAACCCCTTCACATCCCTGGTGTAGCCACTTCTGGCTGTGAGACCTCCACTGGGAGTTGGCTGAAACCAGTACCAATTGAATTAAAACCCACTAGGTACTGTTGCCTGGGTAGCTGGCTGTAAAGAGTACATGTGTTGGAATGTTGCTTAGATCATCATCGATTTCTACCTTTACTGTTTTCTGTCAATGTCCTCTACTAACTACTTAAGCTACAAAATTGGGTAATGTCCCCTTTTAAAACTTTTCTAGTATTTTCCATGGGTTAAAAATGGCAGGGAAATTTGCAACCTTCAGGGCATAGGGCGACAGGGCATAGTATTATTTTAGTCCATACAGCAGGTACTCATCAGTAGCCTGGGATGCAATGGGAGCGATGGCAACATCCCTCCTATGGGGACTTTTACAGCGGGAATGCCTTCATGGTAAGACTGGATGGTGATCAATAGTTTCTTCTTTGAGGGACACCTTTGGTCAATTTTGACATCCTGCATGGGATACCACTGAGAGCTGGGGTGAAGTTTTGCAATGGAAATTCTTTACTCCTGTGGGAGCATGGCCTCCATAGGCCTCTTCTTCAGAGTCCTTGGGATGCCTTTTAACCCACTGGAAAAAATTCAGGCCACTGTGTGACCTCAGGATCTCTTCTGCAGGAAACAGGGCAGAATGTGTTTCCTCAAATGTGTCTGGTTGCTAAACCTTTCTGACATATTGGATGGCAATTATCAAAATAGGATGATAACTATAAAAATTATCCTCCAAATAAACCCACATTTCTGGAGGAAACAGGCCTTCCCCAGCAAAGGAGACTCTGACCCTCTCTCTCATTGTTCCTCCTCCTAATAGATGCGGGGGGCTTCTGCCTTACTTATTTCCCAGGTTAATGGCTATACCTGGAGCCAACTGTGTTTAGTCTACCTTGGGACAGAAGTTTTAAGGAATATTCCCAAGCAGCTGCCAATACTCCCTTTGTTTTTGGGGAAAATCCCTGTCTTCTCTGGCCTGACATGGACTGCCTCTTCCACCTTATTGGTGGGAAAACATGGCCTCTGCTCCTCTGTGGAGCTGATGAGCTCTAGAACTGGGAACTTTTCTATGCCTTTTGGAAGCATTTTGCTTCTTCTCCCAATCCCCCCAACCCCTGCCTCTGTGTCTGCACCACCTTGGGTGCAGCTTGCATAACTATCTTCTATACCACCCTCGGTACCTCAGGCACCATGGCTCCTCCTACCCTTGCTATCAAAGAGCAAGAAGAGCACCCCCTGGACCTAACACCACCCACTCCAGATTTCCCTACTGGTGTCTCAGGTAAAAATGGACAATGGCAAGGATACAGGTAGAACACAATTCAATATTTAAACTAAATTATGTTTCTTGGTTTAATTAAGATAGACATGTCTTTAATGTTATCAGCAGTAAACATGAAGCTTTTATTCTATTAAGATTTGCTGAAGGTCAGATAAGTTTGTGTTATCTCTTTTGCAATTTGTTGGTAAAAAGATGACTAAAAAGATAATCAGTTGTCTGTCTCATCAGTGTTTTCATGGGTAGTTGTTAAGATACCTTTCAAAGTCTTTGGTAACTTGGAACTTTAAAGTTTTGCTTGGATGGAAAATGGGAGGTAATTCATTGGACATCTAGGTCTTTTCCAAATAGAATAAAGTGCTAATGCATTGGTTACTGGATACAGGTTTATGCTTTTGAAACTAAGGATATCTAAATCTGTTGGTAAACATGCTTTGTGTTCAATAGATTCATAAATTTGCCATGTAAAGAATTTTGGTGTAACAGTTCACAATTGGTTACTACTTAGTCTTCACTGAAGACTAAGTTTTCACTGAAGACTAAGTTTTCTTTTCTTTTTTTAAAATTTTGACTTTTTAAATTTCTTTTCAGTGTACCAGAATTCATTGTTTATGCACCACACCCAGTGCTCCATGCAATACGTGTCATCCATAATACCCACCACCAGGCTCACACAACTTCGCACCCCCCACCCCTTCAAAACCCTCAGCTTGTTTTTCAGAGTCCATAGTCTCTCATGGTTCATCTCCCCCTCCAATTTCCCTCCCTTCTCCTCTCCATCTCCCCATATCACTTATTCGTGGAGCATAAGAAATAATATGGAGACTAAGTTTTCTAAGAGTATGAAATTCTACTAAATGTAATTAAGACTGATGGGAATAAAGGAAGCAACTCTGTAGAAATTAAGAAAGATATAAGAAATGGGAATGCAATTTTTTTGACAGTAAAAGAAGGTGTTTTTGTCCTAAGTGAGACCTGTTGTTTGGAAAGAAATGGTTTTAGACAAAATCTGAAGGAAAGGAAGTTGTAAAAGCTTTGTGATGGATAGGAAAACATTGGAACATAATTTTACGTGTGGTCAGGACAGACTAAGATTGAGATGAATGGATTTTAAAAGTACATTGGTATAAGATTGAAAGTCTGCCTTCTCTTTGTTGAAAGGACAACGTTTTCCTGAAATGTTGGCTTGTTCTTGAGAAGAAAATGTAAACAGCTGTTTTTCTTTGTCTGCCCAGAAAAACAAGTTTACATATTTTGTCTTTATTGGTGCTTTAACACCCCTGACTCTATTTAGGCATGTGATTTAAAACTTTCTAAGTTTTTAACAAATTTCCCCCAAGATTTTATTGTAAACAAAGTCTCATTGACTGATTAGGCTTGTTCGTTTGGTATGTTACCTTCTAGTATAAGGTCATCATCACTCAATATTCTGGCTATTGAAGCATTGTGTGTCACAGAAATAGCCAAGTTTCCTCGTCAATTGCATCATAATGAATTCTCATATCAGATCATTAACAATGTTCGTTTCTGCCTTTTTGGCACTTATAATTGTTCTTATTCTCTTGCAAGTGAGTTTCATTCTCAAGAAGATTGAAAAAAGGGGCTTTTAGGACAAATACAGGTATTCAGTATCTTTATGATCATAAAACTGAAATGGGTAAGAATTTCCAGAACATGTTGTAATGAGCACTGGGTGTTATATGCAACTAATGAATCATTGAACACTACATCAATGATGTGCTATAAGCTGGCTAATGGAGCATAATAAAAAATCAATCAATCATTTAATTAATTAATTTTAAAAAATTTCCAGACTTAACTAAGAGCTGCATTCAGACTGAAAAAGAGTAACATGGGACTAAATGAACTAAAAAGATGACTATAGTTTTGTGACTCTTGTTTGAAACATTGCCGATTCTCTAATGTTTCCTCTTGCAGATTAAGGAAACTTTCTCATATATATGACTTCCTGAACAATAGCTAGGATTACCCTCCAGAGGGGGAAATGATGAAGGATAATTGGATCAATGAGGATTTTAGAGGAGAGGTGGGTGAGGGGTTGAGTGAGGCTGGTAGTGGGTATTAAGGACAGTATGTATTGCAGGGAGAACTGGGTGTTATACATAAGCAATGAATCTTGGAACTCTATATTAAAAACTAGTGATGTATTGTATAACACAATACAACTAACAACACAATAAGAATAAAAAAAATTAAAAATAAATACCCTCCAATAAGCCCATAAGAATCCCTAGACTTACGAACTCCGGTGGCAGCCCTTTTGGGCTCCCTCCCTCCTTGGGAGCTTTGTACTCTCACTTAACTATTATTAACCTCAAAGGACATCAAAGGATATGACTTAGAATTTAAAAAACAAAACAAAACAACAACAACAAAGGAATTTGATAGACTGTGCAGACAGCACAAAATAACCAAATATTAAGTCTTTACCAGTCTCAACTCCAACAAAGACCATCGGTCCAGCCTTTTCAGACCAAGAAATGAAGAAGACTGATGCTGTTAGTGACAAGGGGAAAATATTTATGGCCCAAAATAATCAATGGTTGGTAATACAGGGTTTATAGCAGGCTATTGATTTGGGTAAAAAGGTTACAGAGATGATGAAAACTTTACTAAGAGAAATTGTCCCTAGATTTGGGCTCCCTTGGTCCTTACCAAGTGACAACAGACTGTCTTTTATTGCACAAATTCAAAAGATGGCCCTTCAAAACTGAATAGCCTGTGCTATCTTGGCTGAAGTTAAAGGAAGCCCAGAATTAGATGATTGTCTCCTAATGTGACTCAATGTGCATGAGGCTCTAACCTGTGTTCATGGCTTCCTCCAGACTGGATAGACTACTGTACTATGGGTTTTTTTCTGGATGCACAGATGCATTATTAAATCCATCACCAACCCAGCCACCCTTCCAAACTTAAAACATTGGGTGTATTCTTTGTCTCATTGGTATAACCACTTAATATCAACTTTTGTTCCTTCTTTGGTACCAGATGATGTTGTTTAGCCCTGGAAGCTCTTAATAAGTACATTGTCAAAGCCCTATATGATACTTATTATAGTATTTCTCTACTAAAAACTGAAACAAGACAACTGCGTAAAACAGTTTTGCACGGCATTAGATGTTTTTCTTTTGTTCATTTTTAGTATATAGTATTTATTTATTTATTTATTTATTTATTTATTTTTAAAGATTTTATTTATTTATTTGACAGAGAGAGATTACAAGTAGGCAGAGAGAGAGAGGAGGAAGCAGGCTCCCTGCTGAGCAGAGAGCCCGATGCGGGACTCGATCCCAGGACCCTGAGATCATGACCTGAGCCGAAGGCAGCAGCTTAACCCACTGAGCCACCCAGGTGCCCATATTTATTTATTTTATTTAAATTTTAAAACCCTCTCTGCAAAGGGTTTTTTTAAAATTTATTTATTTTCAGCATAATAGTATTTATTGTTGCTGCAACACACCCAGTGCTTCATACAATTCGTGCCCTCTCTAATACCCACCAACTGGTTCCCCCAACCTCCCACCACCGCCCCTTCAAAACCCTCAAATTGTCTTTAAGAGTCCACAGTCTCTCATGGTTCACCTCCCCTTCCAATTTCCCTCAACTCCCTTCTATTTCCAACTCCCCTTGTCCTCCAAGCTATTTGTTATGCTCCACAAATAAGTGAAACCATATGATAATTGACTCTCTCTGTTTGACTGATTTGACTCAGCATAATCTCTTCCAGTCCCTTCCATGTTGCTACAAAAGTTGCGTATTTGTCCTTTCTGATGGAGGCATAATACTCCATAGTGTATATGGACCACATCTTCCTTATCCATTCGTCCGTTGAAGGGCATCTTGGTTCTTGCCACAGTTTGGCGACCGTAGCCATTTCTGCTATAAACATTGGGGTACAGATGGCCCTTCGTTTCACTTCATCTGTATCGTTGGGATAAATACCAAGGAGTGCAATTGCAGGGTCATAGGGAAGTTCTATTTTTCATTTCTTGAGGAATCTCCACACTGTTCTCCAAAGAGGCTGCACCAACTTCATTCCCACCAACAGTGGAAGAGGGTTCCTCTTTCTCCACATCCTCTCCAACCCATGTTGTTTCTTGTCTTGCTAATTTTGGCCATTCTAACTGATGTAAGATGATATCTCAATGTAGTTTTAATTTGAATCTCCCTGATGGCTAGTGATGATGAACGTTTTTTCATGTCTCTGATAGCCATTTGTATATCTTGATTGGAGAAGTGTCTGTCCATATCTTCTGCCCATTTTTTGATATGATTGTCTGTTTTGTGTGTGTTGAGCTTGAGGAGTTCATTATAGATCCTGGATATCCTTTTGTCTGTACTGTCATTTGCAAATATCTTCTCCCATTCTGTGAGTTGTCTCTTTGTTTTCTTGGATGTGCAGAAGCTTTTGATTTTGATGAAGTCCCAAAAGTTCATCTTCGCTTTTGTTTCCTTTGCCTTTGGAGACATATCTTGAAAAAAGTTGCTGCAGCTGATATTGAAAAGATTACTGCCTATGTTCTCCTCTAGGATTCTGATGGATTCCTGTCTCACGTTGAGGTCTTTGATCCATTTTGAGTTTATCTTTGTGTACGGTGTAAGAGAATGGTGAAGTTTCATTCTTCTACATATAGCTGTCCAGTTTTCCCAGCACCATTTATTGAAGAGACTATCTTTTTCCCCACTGTATATTTTTTCCTGTTTTGTCAATGATTATTTGCCCATAGGGTTGAGGGTCCATATCTGGGCTCTCTACTCTGTTCTACTGGTCTATGTTTCTGTTTTTATGCCAGTACCATGCTGTCTTGGTGATCACAGCTTTGTAATAAAGCTTGAAATCAGGTAACGTGATGCCCCCAGTTTTATTTTTGTTTTTCAACATTTCCTTACCGATTCGGGGTCCCTTCTGATTCCATACAAATTTTCGGGTTAATTGCTCCAGCTCTTTGAAGAATATTGGTGGAATTTTGATCGGAATAGCATTAAAAGTATAGATCGCTCTAGGCAGTATAGACATTTAACAATGTTTATTCTTCCGATCCAAGAGCATGGAATGGTCTTCCATCTTTTTGTGTCTTCTTCAATCTTTCATGAGTGTTCTGTAGTTACTAGAGTACAGATCCTTTGCCTCTTGGTTTTAATTTGCATCTCCCTGATGGCTAGTGATGATGACCATTTTTTCATGTGCCTGATATCTATTTTTAAGTCTTCATTGGAGAAGTTTCTATTCATATTTTCTGCCAATTTTTTGATATGATATTCTGTTTTGTGTGTGTTGAGTTTGAAGAGTTCATTTTAGATCCTGGATATCAACCTCTTGTCTGTACTGTCATTTGCAAATATCTTCTCCTATTCTGTGAGTTTCCTTTTTATTTTCTTGACTGTTTCCTTTGCTGTGCAGAAGCTTTTGATTTTGATGTGCAAAGGGTTTTTAAATTTTTACTTTTTATTATGTTCACTTAGCCAGCATATAGGCATTAGATGTTTTAACTGCTGCACATGGTGGAACTTGTGTTAGCATAGAAACAAAATGATATGTATATGTTCTTGATCATCACAAAACTATTTCTGGATTTCTTACTGACAAGAATACCCAAACTTGTGCTTTAAACAGTCCCTCTCTTTCCTTTAATGATTGGTTAAAGTTGTAGACTGGTTGAGGATTTTTGTCAACAATCAAAGTACTCTTATTTGGGCAACTTTTTTCTTTTGGTTACACTAATCTTGTTTTGCTGCTTTTTGCCATGTCTCTACTTTTGGTGCTGAGACTCCTTCATTTCCATAACTTGAAGCCAATAGGTGGTCCTTAGCACTGAGGAAAATCCACACATGCAGTGTTTCTCGGACTCAGCTGTCTCTGTCTTTGGTAACTCCTAAATCTATGTAAACCCCAACTGACCAATATTGACAAGGGACATCTCTACACCGCTATTCAGGTGGAAGAAGTTACAGAAGATGAGACCTTCCACATCAGAAACTTTAAAGATTTAAGGGCCAGAATTGTTCATGGGGGAACAAAGACAGAAGAAAATTTTAAAATTTTCTTATTACCAACAGCCCACTGACAAGTCCTTAAAAGAGTCAGAGGGATATTCCCCTGGGGTTGCAACTACCTTGATGCTGACACTTTGTTAAGGGCAAAAGGCAATCCTAGCCCAATCATACCCCACACATCCCAGAATCCTATAAGTCTACTTTAACATACACAAATTTATTTAGTAATTTTCTTTACTTTAATTCATTTTTTCCAATTCCAGATCTTTATTTATTTTTTTATTTATTTTCAGCATAACAGTATTCATTATTTTTGCACCATACCCAGTGCTCCACGCAATCCGTGTTCTCTATAATACCCACCACCTGGTACCCCGACCTCCCACCCCCTGCCCCTTCAAAACCCTCATATTGTTTTTCAGAGTCCATAGTCTCTCATGGTTCACCTCCCCTTTCAATTTCACCCAACTCCCTTCTCCTCTCTAACTCCCCATGTCCTCCATGCTATTTGTTATGCTCCACAAATAAGTGGAACCATATGATAATTGACTCTCTCTGCTTGACTTATTTCTCTCAGCATAATCTCTTCCAGTCCTGTCCATGTTGCTACAAAAGTTGGGTATTCATCCTTTCTGACGGAGGCATAATACTCCATAGTGTATATGGACCACATCTTCCTTATCCATTCGTCCATTGAAGGGCATCTTGTTTCTTTCCACAGTTTGGTGACTGTGGCATTGCTGCTATGAAAATTGGGGTACAGATGGCTCTTCTTTTCACTACATCTGTATCTTTGGGGTAAATACTCAGGATTTACCTTTAAATCCGCAAGATACTTGTTGGCAATCATCCCCCAAATATAGGACCCACCCATATGCATCAGAAGGTTCTCACAGCTAAGGATTTTATTAGATGATAATAAATGACCTTTATCCAACAATAGGTAGGCCTGCAAGGTCCCTCAAATTCCTTAGAAATTTATTTTATCCCTAAACCCTTCCCAACATGAAGGTATATAATGGGCCACTCCTCATGACCCCAGTGCAGCTCTTTCTGCGCATAGGTCCTGTCCATATGTTTTAATTAAATCACCTTTTTTGCATCAAAAATAAATAAATAAATAAGTAAATTAATTAATGAATTAATGCGATATTTAAAGAAATTCTCCTCCAAAATGAAAGAAAGAAGGCACAATGGCTGACAGACTTTCCAATGACAAAGAACAGAGTGTCGCACAATGAACATGCAAAATAATGTAATTCGATCATGTAAGCAATGCAAAGCATTATGAAAAGTTGTTGATACTTGTTTTGTAAAACTAAATATAGGATTCATGCACAGTTCTTGGTACAAATAAGACCAAGGCATGAGAATTATTAAGTCCACACACATGGCATAAAAATGCTCCCATCAGAAACGATGAATCCCCAACTTTCGTATCAACATGGATGGATCTGGAAGAGATTATGCTGAGTGAAATTAGTCAAGCAGAGAGAGTCAATCATCATATGACTTCTCTTTTTTGTGGAGCATAAGAAATAACACAGAGGACATGGGGAGATGGAGAGGAGAAGGGAGCTGGGGGAAATTGGAAGGGGAGGTGAACCATGAGAGACTATGGACTCTGAAAAAAAATCTGAGAGTTTTGGAGGGGCGCGGGTGGGAGGTTGGGGGATCCAGATAGTGGGTATTATGGAGGCCACATATTGCACGGGGCACTGGATGTAGTGCATAAACAATGAATTCTGTTACGCTGAAAAGAAATTAATAAAAAAATTAAAAAACTCCCTAATTGTCGAGCTTTCATTTAAAAAAAATTAAATTTTATTTTATTTTCAGTGTTCCAAGGTTCATTTTTTTATGTACCACACCAATTGTTCCATGCAATACATGCCCTCTTTAATATCTACCTCCAGGCTTACCCATCCCCTCCTTACCGTCCAAACCCTCAGTTTGTTTCTTAGAGTCCACAGTCTCTCATGCTTGATCTCCCCCTCTGAATTATCCCAATTCACTCTCCTTTCCCTCTCCCAATGTCCTCCATGTCATTCCCTATGCTCCCTAAGTGAGTGAAAGCATATTATAATTGACTTTCTCTGCTTGACCTATTTCACTTAGCATAATCTCCTCTAGTCCCATCCATGTTGATACAAAAGTTGGGTATTCATTCTTTCTGATGGCTGTGTAATATTCCATTGTATATATGGACCATATCTTCTTTATCTATTTGTCCATTGAAGGGGATCTTGCAAGCTCTTATTTTTACCTACATATGAAGTAAGGTTGTTTGAGGGAAGGTGTAGAGGAAAATAAAAGTGAGAAGATAAAATATGAAGGACTGGAAGCCCCAGATGTTCTAGACAAGCACTACTCAGTCATGATTGAGCAGGGGAATCACCCGGAATCTTGTCACAATGTGGATTCTGATTCAGTAAGTCTATCCAGGCACCCCTAAATCTGGCTGTTTTAAACATCAGTTCTGTAGGACATTCAGTGAAAGGATTAATAAAGTATTAGCCTGTTATAATTGCTACAGTTAGGAATTTTAAATGCTCCCATACTTCCCCTGCTGCCACTGTCATCTGGAAATGCAGTCCTACCTCCAAAGTAGTTGTACTCCTTTTTGCCTCACTCAGAGTGTGGCCTGTGGACCAGCACATTGCTCATAACAGCTTTGAATGCAGAATCCCAGGAGAAAGCATCTCAAATTCCCCAACTGAGGCAATTATAACAGGGTAATACTTCATTAATACATTCGCTGGATACTAAAGGCAATCACATTACTGTGCTGTCACTGTGCTGGTCATTGAATGCTGATTTTTTCTCTTTCCTGCTAGTTATTTCACCCACATGGAATCAGGAAATCAAACACATGCTTCAGAATTTCTCCTCTTGGGATTTTCAGCAAAACCAGAGATTCAGTTCATGCTCTTTGGGCTGTTCTTGTGCATATACCTGGTTGCATTAACAGGGAACCTGCTCATTATCCTCATCATCTTCTCAGACTCTCACCTCCACGTGCCCATGTACTTCTTCCTCTTCAACCTGTCCTTTGCTGACATTTGTTTCATCTCCACCACAGTCCCCAAGATGCTGCTGAACATCCACACTCAGAGAAAAGTTATCACATTTGCAGGATGCCTAGGCCAGACATTTTTTTTCTTTGTGTTTGGATGTGTGGACAATTTATTCCTAACCGTGATGGCCTATGATCGCTTTGTGGCCATCTGTCACCCTCTGCACTACTCGGTCATCATGAACCCCCAGCTATGTGGGCTGCTGGCCTTGGCGTCTTGGTGCATCAGTGTCATGGGCTCCCTGCTCGAGACTTTGACCCTTATGAGGCTGTCCTTCTGCACAAACATGGAAATCCCACACTTTTTTTGTGATCTTCCTGAAGTCTTGAAGCTCGCTTGTTCTGACACCTTCATCAATAATTTAGTTGTTTATGTTGTGACTGTTGTCTTAGGTATTTTTCCTTTCTCAGGGATCCTCTTCTCTTATTCTCAGATTTTCTCCTCCATCCTGAGGATTTCATCAACCAGGGGCAAATATAAAGCCTTTTCCACGTGTGGGTCTCACCTCTCAGTGGTCTCCTTGTTCTATGGCACAGGCTTTGGGGTCTACCTCAGTTCTGCAGCAACTTCAACCTCTATGATGAGTCTGGTGGCCTCGGTGATGTATACCATTGTCACCCCCATGCTGAATCCCTTCATCTACAGCTTGAGGAATAGGGACATGAAGGGGGCCCTGAGCAGGCTGCTAGGAAGGGTTCTGCCTCTCAGCAACAGGCCTGTTACACGACACTCTTGAGTAGCTGGGCACACAAGATGGAGGCCAAGAGATCTTGGCGTTCTGCATCCAATATTTTTTTTTCTTTTTTTAAATGTATTTTTTATTTATTTTCAGCATAACAGTATCATTATTTTTGCACCGCATCCAGTGCTCCATGCAATCCGTGCCCTCTATAATACCCACCATCTGGTAGCCCGACCTCCCATCCCCGCCCCTTCAAAACCCTCAGATTGTTTTACAGGGTCCATAGTCTCTCATGGTTCACCTCCCCTTTCAATTTCCCCCAACTCTCTTCTCCTCTCTTACTCCCCATGTCCTCCATGCTATTTGTTATGATCCACAAATAAGTGAAACCATATGATAATTGACTCTCTCTGCTTGACTGATTTGACTCAGCATAATCTTTTCCAGTCCCTTCCATGTTGCTACAAAGGTTGGGTAATCATCCTTTCTGATGGAGGCATAATACTCCATAGTGTATATGGACCACATCTTCCTTATCCATTTACCCTTTGAAGGGCATCTTGGTGCATCCAATACTTTTATTTTTTTCTTTACGTGTGCACATTTTAAAGCAGTTCTATCCTTCGATCTTCCTTGTCTTCTATATTTTCCTTCAGGGTATATATTGGGTTCTCCTTTTGACTTTATTTTATTTTATTTTTTTATTAAATTAATTTATTTAATTTCAGAAAAACAGTATTCATTATTTTTTCACCAAACCCAGTGCTCCAAGCAATCCATGCCCTCTATAATACCTACAACCTGGTACTCCAAACTCCCATCCCCCGCCACTTCAAAACTCTCAGCTTGTTTTTCAGAGTCCATAATCTCTCATGATTCACCTTCCCTTCCAATTTACCCCAACTCCCTTCTCCTCTCTAACACCCCTTGTCCTCCATGATATTTGTTATGCTCCACAAATAAGTGAAACCATATGATAACTGACTCTCTCTGCTTAACTTATTTCACTCAGCATAATCTCTTCCAGTACTGTCCATGTTGCTACAAGAGTTGGGTATTTATCCTTTCTATGGGGGCATAATACTCCATAGTGTATATGGACCACATCTTCCTTATCCATTCGTCCCTTGAAGGGCATCTTGGTTCTTTCCACAGTTTGGCGACCATGGCAATTACTGCTATAAACATTGGGGTACAGAAGGCCCTTCTTCTCACTCCATCTGTATCTTTGGGGTAAGTAGCCAGTAGTGCAATTGCAGGGTCATAGGGAAGTTCTATTTTTAATTTCGTGAGGAATCTCCACACTGTTCTCCAAAGAGGCTGCACCAACTTGCATTCCCACCAACAGTGGAAGAAGGTTCCCCCTTCTCCACATCCTCTCCAACACATGTTGTATCCCGTTTTGTTAATTTTGGCCATTCTAACTGGTGTAAGGTGATATTTCAATGTGGTTTTAATTTGAATCTCCCTGATGGCTAGTGATGATGAACATTTTTTTATGTGCCTGATAGTCATTTGTATGTCTTCATTGGAGAAGTGTCTATTCATATCTTCTGCCCATTTTTTGATATGTTTGCCTGTTTCATGTGTGTTGAGTTTGAGGAGTTCATTATAGATCCTGGATATCAACCTTTTGTCTGTACTGTCATTTGCAAATATCTTCTCCCATTCCATGGGTAGCCTCTTTGTTTTCTTGACTGTTTCCTTTGCTGTGCAGAAGCTTTTGATTTTGATGTCCCCAAAGTTTATTTTTGCTTTTGTTTCCTTTGCCATTGGAGACATATCTTGAAAAAAGTTGCTGTGGCTGATATTGAAGAGATTACTGCCTATGTTCTCCTCCAGGATTCTGAGGGATTCCAGTCTCACGTTGAGCTTTTTGATCCAGTTTGAGATTATCTTTGTGTACAGTGTAAGAGAATGTTCGAGTTTCATTCTTCTACATATAGCTGTCCAGTTTTCCCAGCACCATTTATTGAAGAGACTGTCTTTTTCCCAGTGTATATTTTTTCCTGTTTTGTCAAAATTAATTCACAATAGAGTTGAGGGTCCATATCTGGGCTCTCTACTCTGTTCCACTGGTCTATGTGTCTGTTTTTATGCTAGTACCATGCTGTCTTGGTGATCACAGCTTTGTAATAAAGCTTGAAATCAGGTAATGTGATGCCCCCAGCTTTATTTTTGTTTTTCAACATTTCCTTAGCGATTCCGGGTCTCTTCTGAGTCCATACAAATTTTAGGATCATTTGCTCCAGCTCTTTGAAAAATACTGGTGGAATTTTGATCAGAATGGCATTAAATGTATATATTTCTCTAGGCAGTATAGACATTTTAACAATGTTTATTCTTCCGATCCAAGGGCATGGAATGGTCTTCCATCTTTTTGTGTCTTCTTCAGTTTCTTTCATGAGTGTTCTGTAGTTCCTCGAGTACAGATCCTTTATCTCTTTGGTTAGGTTTATTCCCAGGTATCTTATGGTTCTTGGTGCTATAGTAAA
>NC_081558.1:11470722-11477167 GCF_022355385.1 Mustela nigripes | reverse complement strand
GTGTATAAGAAAGCCACTGATTTCTGCACATTGACTTTGTATCCTGCACCGTTGCTGAATTGCTGTATGAGTTCCATTAGTTTGGGCGTGGAGTCTTTTGGGTTTTCCATATAAAGAATCATGTCATCTGCGAAGAGAGAGAGTTTGACTTCTTTATTGCCAATTTGGATACCTTTTATTTCTCTTTGTTGTCTGATTGCTGTTGCTAGGACTTCTAATACTATGTTGAACAAGAGTGGTGAAAGTGGGCAGCCTTGTCTTGTTCCTGATCTCAACGGGAAGGCTGCAAGCTTTTTCCCATTGAGGATGATATTTGCTGTGGGTCTTTCATAGATAGATTTGATGAGGTTCAGGAATGTTCTTTCTATCCCTATACTTTGAAACGTTTTGATCACGATCGGATGCTGGATTTTGTCAAGTGCTTTTTCTGCATCAATTGAGAGGACCATGTGGTTCTCCTCTCTTCTCATATTAATTTGTTGTATCACATTGTTTGATTTGCGAATGTTGAACCATTCTTGTAGCCCATTAGCCCTCAGGGAGATTCAAATTAAAACCACATTGAGATATCACCTTACACCAGTTAGAATGGCCAAAATTAACAAAACAGGAAACAACATGTGTTGGAGAGGATGTGGAGAAAGGGGAACCCTCTTCCACTGTTGGTGTGAATGCAAGTTGGTGCATCCTCTTTGGAAAACAGTGTGGAGATTCCTCAAGATATTAAAATTAGACCTTCCTTATGACCCTGCCATTGCACTCCTGGGTATTTGCCCCAAGGGTACAGATATCGTGAAAGAAGGGCCATCTGTACCCCAATGTTTATAGCAGCAATGGCCACAGTCACCAAACTATGGAAAGAACCAAGATGCCCTTCAACGGACAAATGGATAAAGAAGATGTAGTCCATATACACTATGGAGTAATATGTCTCCATCAGAAAGGATGAATACCCAACTTTTGTAGCAACATGGACGGGACTGGAAGAGATTATGCTGAGTGAAATAAGTCAAGCAGAGAGAGTCAATTATCATATGATTTCCCTTATTTGTGGAGCATTACAAATATCATGGAGGACAAGGGGTGTTAGAGAGGAGAAGGGAGTAAATTGGAAGGGGAGGTGAATCACGAGAGTATGGACTCTGAAAAACAATCTGAGGGGTTTGAAGTGGCGGGGGTTGGGAGGTTGGGGTACCAGGTGTTTGGTATTATAGAGGGCACGGATTGCATGGAGCACTGGATGTGGTGAAAAAATAATGAATATTGTTTTTCTGAAAATAAATAAATTGAAATATTTAAAAAAATATATAACAAGAGAAAAAAAAATATATGCAAATAAAGGAAGCAAGCAGTCGAAAGAACCCCAAATGTACGATTTATATACTATCAGTAAAAACACAAAAGCACAGAAACACTGGTGGACGAAAAGAATGGGAGAGTGGTTACAAAATCTCATGTGGGCGATGAAGGTTGTTTTGATCCTTTCTGGATGTATCTTGATATCTTTGTTAAGAACTCAATTTTCCTAGGTTAAAGGGTGATTAAAAATTGTTTTACCTATAGGGGTAGTGTTGATTGGGGAAAGGGGATTACTTTGACGTTTAATTCTATATGAATATTAGAAAATAAAAATAAAAGAGGAATAAACTAGACTAAACTAAACTAAAAAATTCAAAATGTAGAAATGCCAAAGAAAAACACAGGTGTATGTATCAAAAATTGCAGGTTAGAAGGTTATGGAATTTGATGTACTGGACACCTCTCTGTAATGGTAAATAGGTCAAAAAATTATCTGTATAAAAAAAATGAGCCAGAATAGTGGGAACAAATTAAAGATAAAAGTTGTCCTATGAAGTAGTGGTGGTGGTTCTCTTGTAGTCTTTTTTTTTTTTTGTATTTTCCTGGTTGATTTTCTGGGGGAGGAGCCTGCCACGTGGGTTTTCAGTCAATGATGTTCCCTGAGTTAAGTCCTCCAGTCCCCCTTAAGGGGGTGGGCTCTGAGAAAACCGTTTTTTTCAGGCTTTTGTTCGCTGTAGGTTTTTTTATATTTGTTCACCTTTTTTTTCCCTCCCTCT
Organism: Mustela nigripes; assembly: GCF_022355385.1. Classification (NCBI taxonomy): domain Eukaryota; kingdom Metazoa; phylum Chordata; class Mammalia; order Carnivora; family Mustelidae; genus Mustela; species Mustela nigripes. The sequence continues at coordinate 11,475,092 of NC_081558.1, read as the reverse complement.
CACCTTGACCACTTTTGATGGTTTTTGTAGGTTTAGAGGAAAGCAAACTGTATCCTGACCTCCCTCTCAGAGAGAAGCCTCAGTCTGCTCTTTTGTGGATGTTGCATAACCAATATAAATTTCCCCTTGGCTGCTGGCAGAGTAGGTTCCAAGTCGCGGTCCCTGGGTATGTAGGATCTTCTGCTTGTACCCCAAACCATGGCAGCGTCGGCTGTCTGGACAGCTCCAGACCGCCAGAGAGGTTCCAAGCAGCAATGGCACACTGAGATTTTCCCACTGGCCCAGGCTGGGAGTGCCTAATCTTTCTGATTCTAAGAGCGCCCAGCTTGTGTGCATCTCTTTCAGGGGAGGCTGTGGGTTGCGCACGTGTCTCAGGCTCTGAGAACGGGGCACAGGTCTGAGAGCACCAGGCTGGGCCTTCCCGCACCTCTCTCAGGGGAGAGTTTGGGCATGCGTCTTAGGCTCTGAAACAATGGCGCTTATCAAAGAGTGCCAGCTGGGCCTTTGTACCTCTCTCAGGGGAGGATGGGCGGCACGCCTATCTCAGGCTCTGTAGCAGGGCTTGCACATTCTGCCATCTGGCGTGGCTCCCATCCCCTCACAGGAGCCAGAACCCACACAATCTCAGGCATGCTGGTGTCTCAGGGACTAAGACCTGGTTTCTCCACCGCACTCTCTCTGGCTCAGTTCCAGGGGAGGCTGTCCTTGTCCCTAGCTGCCCTGATTCCCACAATATGCCCCCCACCCTGTGATCCTTTGCTCTTTTGAAGTGCTTTCAATCAGTCTCCAAATTAATGCTGGTCCCCAGATCCAGGGCACTCTTGCTCATATTAGGGGTATTACTTTCCAACTGGACACCTCTGGTGGCTCCCTCCCCCTTTTCTTCATCTTCCGATATCAGTCTGCCATTCCCACTCCGCTTTACCTGCCCACTGGCATCTTCTGCCCCTGTAGAGATCCAGATGTGTATAATTCTGATCTCAGGCTGATTTCATGGGTGATCACAGTTCTTTGGTAGGTAATCAGCTCACTTTAGGGTACAGGTTGAAAAGGTGCCTCCTCCTACTTCCCCGCCATCTTGCCCCCCCCAACTCTTTCTGTAGGCTTGTGGAGGATGGGAATGAAAATGGCGGCCTCCCAATCTCCGGCCTGGAGGACCGGGGGCTCCACTCCTCAGTGAGCCCGTGAGCCCTTGAAAAAGTGCTCAATCACTCCTGTCTCCCTGGCCTCTGGCTGCGCTCCTAGCTCATCCTGCCTGTGACCTAGCTTTTCTGTCTCTGGCACACAGCCCCGCCTGGAGTCTCTGAACCCTGCAGATCCCTGAGCTCTTCCGGGGGGGTGTCTCCCTGGATCTTTTGGGGTCTCCGCTCACAGAGCAGTGTCCTGTGCCACGGATCACAATTTAAGGTAACCCTGAGTTGAGAGCTCACTCCTCAGCTCCATCTCTGTAGATGGATTACCTGCTCTAATACCTGTGAGATCTGCAGCACTCAGACACCCCCGATCCTTCTGTGACCCCACAGGACCTGAGACCACGCTGTCCCTGCATGGGCTTCACTCCGGTTTAGCCTCTGGAATGGTGTCCCTCAGTGAAGCAGACTTTTAAAAGTTCTGATTTTGTTCTCCATTGCTCTGCCACTTGCTGGGAGCTGGCCCCTCCCTCCACGGTCTGTATTCCCATAGCTTTGGATTCACTACTCCACCAGTCCTACCTTTTGGAAAGTGGTCAATTTTCTCTTTCTAGAATTGCTGCTCTTCTTTTCTTCAATCACTAGGTGTCCAGAATGGTTTGATAAGCTATCTATCTGATCTCCTGCTACCTGATGTCGTCTCACCCTGCTACTTCTCTGCCATCTTGCCTCCACCCCTATATGACTTTCTGATAGTGGGCTTTTGGAGGTTCCCTCCCCCTGCTGTTTATCTTTCCCTGTATTGCCTTGGATTCACTTCTCCAAACCTCCTACCTTGCAGAAAGTGGTCACTTTTCTATTTGTAGAGCTGTAGCTATTAGATATCTGGTTCAGTTTGCAGGTATTCAGAATGATTTGATAGCTATCTAGTTGAATTCCTGGGACCAGACAAAACTAAGGTTTCCCACTTCCCCACAATTATGGATTCCTATCTTTTCAGAGTCTCTGACCAGATTATTCCCTCTGATGGGTACACACTTCCCTGGATAACCCTGCTGTCTCCTCTTGAGGCCTCTGTAGAAGTGTGTGCTGGCATATCCAAGCAACCAGTAAAAAAAAAAAAAAAAAAAAAAAGCACCTCCATATACTTTTTCCTTTTTACTAGATTTTTCTTCATACCACCTGTCACCTTCTGACATTCTATCTAATCTTTTACTTGCTTATCTTCTCCATCACTGCACTATGCAGACTTTGTTTCTCGACACCTATACTCTTTCCCTGGAGGTTAGTCAGTATGAAAGTTTATTCCCCAAATGTGTGACAGAATTTCTCACTGAAAGTATAGAATACATGAGTACTTGGGAAAAGGCCAAGTGTGGAATGTGCATTCCTATTCAGAGCTGGAATGTGGGGTCCTGAGAGGGGACAATTTCCATATAAAATCTATGGATATTCACTTTCTTAATATAAAATGAAAATTTTAGGATTTCAATGATGTTTGTAATGTTCCTTATTGAAAAAAATTAGTCATTTATTTTTTATTCCCTGGTAGACATCTCCACCACCTAGAACCAGGACATGTTACACGAATTTCATCTTCTGGGATTATCAGAGCAAATGGAACTGCAAACCCTCATATTTGGACTTTTACTCTCCATGTACATGATCATTGTGTTTTGGAATCTGCTTATCATTCTGGTTGTTAGTTTTGAATCCCATCCCTCCACACCTCCATTTACTGCTTCCTCTCGATCCTGTCCTTTGCAGACATATGTTCCACCTACATCACCATCCCCAAGATGCTGTGGAAAGTCCAGACTCAGAGAAAATTCATAACCTATGCAGGCTGCCTCACACAGATGTACTTTTTCATACTCTGTGCTGTACTGGATGACTTTCTTCTGACCATGATGGCCTATGACTGGTTTGTGGCCATCTCCCATCCCCTGCATTACACAGTCATGAATCCCCAGACCTGTGGACTACTGCTTCTTCTGTCCTAGGTCACATGTATTCTGAATTCCTTCTTACCAAGTTTAATGATGTCGTGGCTTTCCCTCTGCCTGCCTCTATGTCTACTTGTGATCTTTTACTCTGCCAAATAAATAAACAAAATCTTTAAGAAACTATAAATTCTGATTGTGGTCCATTTTTGCATTGAGATTAAAAACAAGAATTCATTACTAAAATTAATGTTTGCCCATTCTACCTTAAGCCTTTGTGTCTAAATATATATCCTTTTAATTTCATGATAATTCAAATATTGTCTTTTCATTTCTAACCTCTCCAAATTTCTTTCAGATTTCTTTTCAATATAAGAGATGTGGTTATTGTGTCTGTTTTGTACATACATGTTTAGGAGTGTATTTGTAGGATGTATTGTACAAATGTCATATACATATACATGTCTATGCTTCTTACCCATGAAAGACTTGTTGGAATCACCAAATACTTCCAAACACTGTATTTATTCCCAGGAACCCCCACCTGAATTAGATATAAAGAAACAGAGATTTCAGGTTGATTGCATTTTTTACAATATATAATAATATATTTTACAATATATAATAAATCTTTAAAGCTTTTGTGCATTTTCTTGAAATATATATAAATGGGCATCATGATGGCATGTATTCTTAATTTTTGTATGATTACTTGAATTCAGAAAATTTTACATTTTTTTAAAATTTATTTTTATTTATTTTCAGCATAGCAGTATTCATTATTTTTGCACCACACCCAATGCTCCGTGCCCTCTATAATACCCACCACCTAATACCCCGACCTCCCACCCCTCGCCCCTTCAAAACCCTCAGATTTTTTTTCAGAGTCCATAGTCTCTCATGGTTCACCACCCCTTCCAATTTCGCCCAACTCCCTTCTCCTCTCTAACTCCCCATGTCCTCCATGCTATTTGTTATGCTCCACAAATAAGTGAAACCATATGATTATTGACTCTCTCTGCTTGACTTATTTCACTCAGCATAATCTCTTCCATTCCCGTCCATGTTGCTACAGAAGTTGGGTATTCGTCCTTTCTGATGGAGGCATAATACTCCATAGTGTATATGGACCACATCTTCCTTATCCATTCATCTGTTGAAGGGCATCTTGGTTCTTTCCAGAGTTTGGTGACCATGGCCATTGCTGCTATAAACATTGGGGTAGAGATGGCTCTTCTTTTCACTCCATCTGTATCCTTGGGGTAAATACCCAGGAGTGCAATGGCAGGGTCATAGG
>NC_081558.1:11468646-11470622 GCF_022355385.1 Mustela nigripes | reverse complement strand
GCCTTTCTGATGGAGGCATAATACTCCATAGTGTATATGGACCACATCTTCCTTATCCATTCATCTGTTGAAGGGCATCTTGGTTCTTTCCAGAGTTTGGTGACCATGGCCATTGCTGCTATAAACATTGGGGTAGAGATGGCTCTTCTTTTCACTCCATCTGTATCCTTGGGGTAAATACCCAGGAGTGCAATGGCAGGGTCATAGGGAAGTTCTATTTTTAATTTCTTGAGGAATCTCCACACTGTTCTCCAAAGAGGCTGCACCAACTTGCATTCCCACCAACAGTGGAAGAGGGTTCCCCTTTCTCCACATCCCCTCCAACACAAATCTGCTTAGTTTCTTCTATGTCATTGTAATTCAATGAATTGTTTAAAAGAAAAATATTGTTATAAGTAATCAATGAATTCATCAGGATATACAAATATAGAAAAATTGGTTGCAACTCTATACACTAATAAGAAACTCTCAGAAAGAGAAATTAAGAAAAAAATCCTAATTAGAGCTGCATCAACAAGAATAAAATGCCTAAGAATGAATTTAACAAGGAGGTGAAACATCTGTACACTGAAAGCTATAAGACATTGCTGAATGAAATTGAAGACACAAGGAAATGGAAAGATATTATATGATCATTGATTGGAAGAATTAATAATGTTTTAATATCCATACTAGGGAGTCCAGATGACAGAAAAGTAGGAGGCTGATACTACTTCAGCTAGCAGGATATCAGCTAGATAGCTTATCTAAAGATTGCAAACACCTGCAAATCCATTGGCAGATCAGAGAAGAAGAGAAGCAATTCTAGAAACAGAAAAAAACCCACTTTCTGAAAGGTAGGTCTGGTGGAGAAGTGAATCCAAAGCGATGGGAAGATAGTCCCCGGGAGGAGGGGCCAGCTCCTGGCAAGCAGCAGAGCAATGGAGCACAAAATCAGGACTTTTAAAAGTCTTTTCCGCTGAGGGACATGGCTCCAGATGCTAAACCAGGGCAAAGCCCACACAGGGTCAGCTTGGCCTCTGGTCCCACAGGGTCACAGAAGGATCGGGGGTATCTGAGTGTCACAGAGCTTACAGGTATTAGAACGGGGAAGCCGGCTATAGAGACAGAGCCGACAGTGAGCTCCCAGCTCCGAGTTACCTTGAACCAGTCGCAGGCTTGGTGAGCTCGGAGCGCGGCCGAGGGTCAGCCAGACGGGAGATACTGGGCGCTGTTCTCTGAGGGCACACTGAGGAATGGGGCTCCGGGATCTTGGCTCCTCCAGGCCAGAGACCAGGAGGCTGCCATTTGTATTCCCATCCTCTGGAACTCTACAGAAAGCACTCAGGGAACAAAAGCTCCTGAAAGCAAACCTGAGCGGATTACTCAGCCTGGCCCCTGGTAAGGGCGGTGCAATTCCGTTTGGGGCAAAGACACTTGAGGATCACTAAAACAGGCCCCTCCCCCAGAGGATAAATAAGAAATCCAGCCAAGACCAAATTCACCTACCAAGGAGTGCAGTTTCAATACCAAGGAGAGCAGCAGAATCAAGAGGAGGAGAAAGCAAAGCACGGAAATCATGGCTTTCTCCCTGTGATTCTTTAGTCTTGCAGTTAATTTAATTTTTTTTCTTTTTCTTTTTTTTCTCTTCTTCTGCTAAAAATTTTTTAACTTTTACCCTTTTTGTTTTAACGTTTTTAAACTAGTTTATCTAATATATATATATTTTCTTTTTAATACTTTTCTTTATTCATTTTCTTTTTTTAACTCTTTTTTTTCTTTCTTTCTTTCTGAACCTCTTTTTATCCCCTTCCCCCCCCCCCCCTCACAATTTGGGATCTCTTTTGATTTGGTTAAAGCATATAATGCAATTCCTATAAAAATTCCATCCATCTTTTTAAAGAAATGGAACAAATAATTCTAAAATTTATATGGTACCAGAAAAGACCTCGAATAGCCAAAGGAATATTGAAAAAGAAAGCCTAAGTTGGTGGCAT
>NC_081558.1:11452679-11465646 GCF_022355385.1 Mustela nigripes | reverse complement strand
AGCAGCAATGTCCACAATAGCCAAACTATGGAAAGAACCTAGATGTCCATCAACAGATGAATGGATCAAGAAGATGTGGTATATATACACAATGGAATACTACGCAGCCATTAAAAGAAATGAAATATTGGCATTTGCAACAATGTGGACGGAACTAGAGCGTATTATGCTTAGCGAAATAAGTCAAGTGGAGAACGACAACTATCATATGATTTCCCTGATATGAGGAAGTGGTAATGCAACATGGGGGCTTAAGTGGGCAGGAGAAGAATAAATGAAACAAGATATAATATATATAATATATAATATATAATATATACATTATAATAATATATATAATAGGTATCTATAGGTATATGTACGTGTATATATACGTGTATATATATATACCTATATACATACATATACCTATAGATACCTATATATAGTTATATATATATATATATAATGGGATATATATATAATGGGATATATATATATAATGGGATATTGTTTAGTCATACTAATGAGTGGAATCTTGGCATTTGTGTCACCATGTATGGATCCTGAGGGCATTATGCTCGGTGAAATAATTCAGACAGAAGAAGATAAATACTATGATCTCACCTACAAGTGGAATCTTAAAACAAGACGAAACCAATCCAAGCTTGTGGATATGCAGAACAGATTGGTAGTACCCTGAACTAGGAGGTCGGGATTGGGTGAAATGCATGATAATGTCAAAAAGTAAAAATTTCCTGTTATAAAATGAGTAAGTCATGGGCATATTATGTCTAGAATGGTGGCTTTAGCTAAAAAAACTGTATTGCACATTTGAAAGAAGCTAGGAGAAGTGATCTTGATGATTGTCATTCTGAAGGAAAGTTTGTAACTGTATATTGTAATGGATGTTAACTGAACTTATTCTGGTCACTTTGCAATATACACAAATATTGAATCATTGCATTGTACACATGTAATTAATGTAAAATGATGTCAATTATTTGTTAACAACATTAAACAACAACAAATATAATGACAAGTAACAGTTCATCCATAACATTGGCTCAGGTTGCCTCACAAGTATGGTGGCCACAGGTGAGTGTTACAGGCATCACTGTCCATTGGCTGAACCTTAAAGGAGATGATGACAATTCAAGCAGAGACAGTCAAGTATCATATGGTTTCACTTACTTGTGGAGCATAAGGAACAACACTGAGGACATGGGGAGATGGAGAGAAGTGAGATGGGGGAAATTGGAGAGGGAGATGAACCATGAGAGACTGTGGACTCTGAGAAACAAACTGAGGGTTTTTGAGGGGATGGGGGTAGAGGTTGGGTGAGCCTGGTGGTGGGTATTATGGAGGGCAGGTACTGCATGGAGCACTGGGTGTGGTGCATAAACAATGAATGCTGGAATACTGAAAAGAAATAAAATAAAATAAAATGAAAAAAAAGGTCTACATCATTCAGAAGCGCAGTTAAGGAGTAAAAAGGAATGATAGCAGACCCAATGTGAAAACTGATTTTGTATTTTCCTCTATGGTGAAATTATATAAATGGCCTTAGATACCAAGTGTTAGTTTTATCCATATAAGTAATACAACTCATGATTATTCCTTCAGTAAGTCTAGGGAAATTTTACTTGGCATGATATATGCCATCTGAAAAGAAATAATTTTTCAGATATCAAAGTGGTCTTGTAAAAGAAACAGCTTTCAAATATTTCTTTTTTTTTTTTAAAGAAGTACAGGCACTGAATATTTCAGTTTTATTCTTCAATTATAATATCCAGTCTAAATGTAACTAATCCAAGCTTGGGAAGAACTGTGGGAACATATGAGAATGTACCTAGTGGTAAATTGTCTGTTTTTCAGACAGAGCAGAAAGCTTACTAAATGAAGTATTCTGAAATTGAATAGAGAAGTTGAATTGTAAGAAATAGAAGTTTCTGGAAAAAGGAGCAGATTCTATGTCACAATGATAAAAAATCATGGGTTTGAGTCCTTCAGTCAAGGCACTTCTTCACCACCAGGACAATTGTCCCTTTTATAGGTGCCCTCCTGAAGAATCTTTCTAGAGCCTCTTTTATGTCTCTGTTCCTCAGGGTGTAGATGAAGGGGTTCAGCATGGGTGAGACCACCATGTACATCACTGAGGCTACTGCACTTGCGTGGGAGCTCTGGGTAGCAGCAGAGCTAAGGTACACTCCCAGGACCGTACAATAAAATAAGGAGACAACTGAGAGGTGAGATGCACAGGTGGAAAATGCTTTGTATTTGCCCTCAGCTGATGAGATTCTTCTTATGGATGAAATAATCTTAGAGTATGAACAAAGGATCCCAGCAAGGGGAGCACCAGCCAGCAGTACAGCTGAAACATATATCACTGTGTCATTAAGAAAGGTATTAGAACAAGCAAGTTGGATCATCTGATGGAGTTCACAGAAGAAGTGGGGGATTTCCACCTCTGAACAGAAGGAAAGATGCAACAACATCAAGCTCTGTAATAAGGAATTCAGAACACTAACGATGCAGGACACCAGAGCCAGGACTCCACAGAGCCAGGGGTTCATGATGACCGTGTACTGCAGGGGGTGGCAGATGGCCACAAAACGGTCATAGGCCATCACAGCCAGGAGTAAGTCATCCCATCCTGCAAAGAGTAAGGCAAAGCAGATCTGGCTGATGCATCCTGTATAGGTTATAACTTTGCTCTGTGTCTGTATATTCACCAACATCTTTGGGATGGTGGTGGTTGTGAAACAGATGTCTACAAAGGATAGGTTGGCAAGGAAGAAGTACATGGGGGTGTGGATTTGAGAGTCAGAGCTGACAGCCAGAATGATGAGCAGGTTTCCAAACAGAGTGATCAGGTACATGGAGAGGAAAAGCCCAAATATGGGGAGCTGCAGTTCTGGTTTGTTTGATAATCCCAGAAGAAGAAATCCTGAAAATTGGGTATCATTGCCATGCCCTGTGTCATGGTTGTAGTGACTTGAAATTAAGAAAAAAAAATGATTACTTTTAGCACAGACATTAGTAACATGGCAGAAGTGCTATATTTACATGGGAAAATATATTTACATAGGTAAAAATGCAGACATTAAAGAAATTGGATTAAAGAAATTGGATGAGGTGTGCCCTTTACTGGGACTTCGGAAGACCTCAACACAAGGTGACATTTGAAGACAGACCTCAGGGAAATCTGCAGAGAAGACACAAGTTTATCTGCAGGATATGTGCCCTGCAGGAAAAGGAGCCAGTGCAAAGGCCTGAGGAAAGTACTTGTTTCAGACAGGTCTAAAAATGGAGCTAGTGTGGTCAGGAGACCAGCAAGAGGGAGAGTGATGAGTGATGATGTCAGGGAATGTTGAACAAGGTGGCACCTGAGATTTCAAGAAGGAAGGGAGTCTTTCATTCATGTGATATTCCTTGCACTTCATTAATTTTTCTCCTAGAAAAACTGTTAATAAATATGGATCCATTCCTTATTTTCAAGTGTTGGTTAACACTCTGGAGGCTGTATTTTAAGGGTACCATATTGGGACACAACAGACTCCTGGGGCCATGTAACTACCAGGCTCTTCTCACCTCCAGCTACATATTTAGGAAAGAAATGATATTAGTTAAGATCTCAGCATCAAGTTATCATTACCCAAAGGAATATAGAAAAGTCCCCACATTCCAGTTGGTAAGACTCCCATGAACATATAACTTGGTGCTTTATTTAAATATGACCAGTTTTTCCTGTATTTAGAGAACTACAAAAATTTTAAAGGAAGAGAAAAAGAAGGGGGAGAAAGGTCTAATAAGTCCAGATGGTCCCTGAGAGATCATGAAGACATGAAATATTCCCTGGTTCTGGCTGCCTTCCAACCCCTTGATGCCCAGAATAACTAATAAGGCAGCAAAAACCCATTAGTCCAAAAGAGAAAAGAGTGATATATTTATGGTGTCAAGACACCTTAATGTATGAACACCCACTAGATGTATGAATAAAAGGAAAACACATTGACTAAAGGAAATACACAAGGTACAAAAATAGAGGGTATTAGCCAAGATTAAATGGTAATATATTTTCCCAAATGATATTTAATGCAAAATTTTGTGATTAGTTAATGAATTTTGAATCCTGGATCTACCACACAGTAGCCATTTGAATTTGGGAAGACAACAAACTCATTCTAAAATTGTAATATTCTTACCAGAATAATGGCGGTAGTGGTATTCATCCTACTAAGATGGTCAATAGATTGAGTCCATATATATATAAAGTTGAGCAGAGTTCATTCCTCTTTTTTTTTACTTTTTAACTTAACAGTATTCATTGTTTTTGCACCACACCCAGTGCTCCATGCAATACGTGCCCTCTCTAATACCCACTACTTGGTTCTCCCAACCTCCCACCCCCAGCCCCTTGAAAACCCTTACATTGTTTTTCAGAGTCCATAGTCTCTCATGGTTCACCTCCCCTTCCAATTTCCCTCAACTCCCTTCTCCTCTCCATCTTCCCTTGTCCTCCATGCTATTTGTTATGCTCCACAAATAAATGAAACCATATGATATTTGACTCTCTCTGCTTGACTTATTTCACTCAGCATAATCTCTTCCAGTCCCGTCCATGTTGCTACAAAAGTTGGGTATTCATCCTTTCTGATGGAGACATAATACTCCATAGCGTATATAGAGTTCCTTCCTCTTAGTGTATCAATGGCTATTCTCTGTTCAGTTGTGTTTATATGTGTGTGTGTGTACATATATGGGGATTTGTGTGTTTGCATGTGCGTACATGCTTCATCTTAATGTAAAAGGCATGCTTACTGTGGACAGTAAAGAAAAAAATGGAATCCACTTCATAAAAGAAAAAAAAATGGTTTTAGTAGAAGTCCAGTGGTGGCTAATGTGGGAAAAGAGTATCAATAAAGAGTCTATCAGAAGACCAGTTTGCAGAGAGAAAAGGTTGTCAGTGTGAGTGCTTAGGTTACATCAGACTCCAGGGATCCTATGTTGACTGCTCCACTGTCCTCCTCATGAGGTCCACCCCATGTCCCTGATATAATTGTGGATGATTTTGGGTCTTCTTATTTTCCTTAATGACATTCCTTCCTTTGTTATGATGGGCTTTGGGTTTTGATTTTTGTTTGACACAAAATCCAATGGGTCCTCACTTGGCCTGGTTTTCTGTTCCTTGTCTGTCATGAAGAAACCTTGTTAGACCATACTCTGTAAAGTCTGGCATGTTCTGTGACAATCTATCCCATTCCTATATATGATTTATCCTTGAAGACCTTGTGCTATGCTAGCACTTAATTCCCTGTTCTCCATTATAACCTATGATCCAAAGGAGCAGGGCATCTCTTGCTTTGTTTGACTCTTTGTGTTCACAAAAGTGCACATTTATATAGAAACACGTTTAAAAGAAATGAGAATTCACTAAATAGAATGCTAGGGAAAATAAATCAAGTTAAATATGGTGGATTCAAATAATTGTCTTCAACAAAATGAACAATAGTCTAATACTAACATCTTACAAACAAGATATTCAATAGCGACAATCACATCAACATGGGACTCTTGTTCAGGATAAAATGAAGTGAAAGCTTGGAGATAAAAGAATAGGAAAACATCCTCTTAATATACATTGCAAGGGATAGTAGCTAAAATTGTAGTTTGTCATATGTGACCATGAAGGGACTCAATCATGCTTATGATAAAGATGCAAAAGATCTTTAGTTGAATACAAAAAAGTGTGTTTCACATAATGTCAGAAGGCAGTTGTTATTAAAAACAAACAAACAAACAAACAAATCTAATTCCAAAATATACAATGGTAGAAATAGGGACTATTAGATGTGCAATAAGATGACAATATGTATAAAAATCAACTCTTACTACTAAGAATGCAGAAGAATTTCAGTACTTGAAAGCAAGGAGGGGAACATGATGTGACCAACTGATAGATTTGACCACACGAAATAGGTAGGCTGTCACTGAATCCCATCAACACATCTATATACAATACAAAGAGTAAGAGGCAAACAGCAAGCTTGGTGAAAAAATTACCATTCTTTTTTTTTTTTTTTTAAAGAATGTAACCAAAATACAATATAGACACCAGATTCCCAGTAGATGAAAGCAATGTACTTGTGAAAACAATTTGCATACAGGAAGTAAATGGAAAATAAAGCAAAAAAATATATTAGCCTCCTCAGTAATAAAATAGTGTCAAAGTGATTCTCTTTGGCATATCCCTTTTTGCATTTAGGTACATCCCACTCCCCCCAGGGAATATCAGTGGGAGAGATGATACTGTAAAATGTATGTCTCAAAAACTACTGTCACAAAGTAGTATTACCTTCCATGGGGCTGGATCTTTCTAATAAGTACAGAACAAACTAAATATACCAATACCTGAAAATTAAAAAAAAAAAAGTTCTTGCTCCCTGCTCATACCTCCAAGCCTAATGCCTTGTTTCCCTATTCCCTTAGCTGCAAAAATCCTTGAATATATTCTAATTTCACTGGAACCACTTTATGCCCCCTAGTCCTTACATTGTCTCATCCAACTGCACTTCCATTCCCACCGTGTATTTTTTAAAAATTTTTATTTTTTTTAAGTTTCTTTTCAGTGTTCCAGAATTCATTGTGTATGCATCACACCCAGTGCTCCATGCAATATGTGGCCTCCACAATACCCACAACCAGGCTCATCCAACCTCCCACCCCCTCCCCTCCAAAACCCTGAGTTAGTTCCTCAGAGTCCACAGTCTTTCTTGGTTCCCACCATGTATTGTTAACCATGATCTTATAATGCTGAGTCCAATGAACACTTCTTTCTAAAATATATTAAATAGGGTGCATGGGTGGCTCAGTCAATTAAGCATCAACTTTGGCTCAGGTAATGATCACAGGGTCCTGGGATCTAGTCCCACATCAGGGTCCCTTCTTAAGGGGGACATCTGCTTCTCCCCCACCCACATCCCCCTGCTCATGCTCTTTATTTCTTGCTCTTTCTCAAATAATTAAATAAAATCTTTAAGCTGAAATAAGAAACATAATAATTTGAAGATCTATATTCTTTAGAAAATATAACTAATAAAATATACTAAATTAATTATTTTTAAGCTTAGTAGTCAACCCAGCAAACAAAAATATAGTCTCTTGACTCTGGAATAGGCTGGTTGGGCTCTCAGTTGACCTCAGGTAAAGAGTGTCAGGATCCATTCTATCTGGTCCTTTCCTGAAATACCGGCTGAGCTCTGATACTCACCTGGGTTGGGTCTGCAGGATGAAAGTCTCTGTGTGGAGGTCCAAATTTGTCCCTGGATAGCTGACAATGGAGTCAGAAGCTCTGTTTCCTGAAAGGACAGCAGGAAGGAGTGAAGCATGGGTCCCCCAGCCAGACAGAGTACCCCAAAACAAGAACCATATCCTTTCCCACACAAGGATGCACCATGGTAAGAGATTGAAGCAGCGGAGATATTTACAGATCTCTGTCCCTGGTCATTAGGCACTGTTTGCATTGTTACCTCCACCTCTGAGCATATTATTCCCCTGTGGGCCACTGGTATGGATGGAAAAAAAGTTTTTTCCTGCCAATTCTATGTTCCCAGGAGACCAGATTAGTAATCAGGTGAATCTAGTTATTATTACCTTCTCCACAATCTTGCCTGCCTTCCAGAGCTCTAACCACTTTGCATCTTATCCCAGTTTTTAGTTAATGTTTTCTCCAAATCCAAGACTGAGGAATTTGCTTATCCACGTCTCATGGACCTCCAATCTACTGTTTTATGGCAGAGAAGATCTCCTTATATCTCTAGAAAATTTCTGTTCTTCTATTCAACAGTTGAAAGGGGTATGTTAATTTGTGATAAACATATGGATACAGTGCCCTTGTCTTCATGATGCTTTTGACTGATCAATCATGTGAGTCATACTGATGACGCAAATTCAGAATTGCTGTTTAGTGCTCAATTTTAAATGTTTGTTAATTATAAGATATTTGGATTGCTTTATGTGCCATACACTGAGGTAGGATCTTATTTGGATTTTTTTTTTCATTTTTGCAAAGTCCACTTTGTAAGGTCTGTACTATAATTAACCTTAATCTACACTTGAAAAGTGGAGTTCAGAGGTGTCAAATGAGCTACCCAGAGTTAAGAGTTGAGGGAGGAATGAGCTTGGACTGGAACTCCACCAAGATATGTCTAGTTCTCAAACTATAGGTCAGTGGTTCTCAACCAGTGGCAATTTTGCCTCCAGAGAACACTTAACAACATATGAAGAAATCTTGGTTGTCATAACTAGGGAGGTGCTACTGGCACCTAGAGACTTGAGTCCAGTGGTGCTGCCCCATATCCCACAATGCACAGGATGACCCCCACCACAGTGAATTATCTACTTCAAAAGTCAACAGTTAAGAGGATGAGAAACACTATTTTAGACCTGAACTTCTACAACACTAACATGTGTTTGATTCACTTGAGGATCCTGTTCAATATCAGATTCTGATTTGGCAGAATATGGGTGAGGCTCAGAGATCCTGTAATTGCAACTGTTTCCCAATTGCTACTGATGCTACCAGTCCTGGTCTATAAACCAGTCTTTGAGTAATAAGGCTGTGGTTCAGTGTTTGAGTCAGGGATAGTTATTTTTAGATCTTCTCTACCAAGAATCCACATGCTCACCTCAGGTTTGACCTCAGGTGGTCACCTGATGTACTCAGTAGGTGACCTTGTGCATTCCTAAGTTTATGTGTGTTTCTTGAGTATTTCCCTCCTGTACCCTGCTGCCTCAGGGGGGAGATGATTCCAGATGGACGAGATGCATAAAGCAAGGTATAGGGAAAATGTATGGGGCTTCCATGCCTTCTCAAGGTATACCATTCTACCATTCTCCATATGTTCACCAACCTGAGTGTTCTCTGAATCATTCTTTTGGGTTTCATGGAATATTCCTTATACAGACATGATTGATTAAATCATTGATGATGAGACTCCATCTCCAGCCCCTCTCCCATCCCAGGAAGTGAGGGAATGGGAACTGAAGTTCTGGTTCTCTAATCACATTGTTGGTCCTCCTGGCAAGCTGCCCCTCTCCATAGGTACTTTCCTAAACTCACTTCATTAACCTGCTGAAAGACATCTTTATGGCTCTCATCACTTAGGAAATTCAAATTTTTAGAAGCTCTATGCTGGAAATGGGGATGAAGAATAAATATATATATATATATATATATATATTTTAGCATAAATTACAATATCACAGTTATAACTGTAGTACTGGAAGAAGCCTTGATTGGAATTCTGTCACAATGTTTCTTGTCTCAAACTCTGGCACAATGGTTCTCAACCAGACATGATATACCTTTGGGGATATTTGGGTCATGTCTGAAAGGATGCAACTAAACATTTATAATCCCAAATATTTATCCAGCTCCAAATATAAACATTGGGAAGGTGAGGAATATGATTATAGAGCAGCACTTTTCTACCTTCATTATGCATACAAATCATCAAAGTTTGTAGCTAAAACACAAATTCTGACTCATCAGTCTCCTGTGGGCCTAGGGACTCAGCATTTCTAACAAGTTATTGGTGTTGATGCATAGATCCAAGTCCATGGGGCACAGTTTGAGATCAAGGCTGTGTTCCTGTATTAGAAGATGGGTACATAGTTTTAGGTCTTCTCCACAAGGAATCTTCTGTGTTTGTAATTTTGAAAAAAAAAAAAAAAGGTTTTCACATATGTCTATAGGGTTTGATATATTCTGTGTTCAATTCTTTTATATAAAGGCTCTTAAGTGGCATCAGAAAATTTATATATGAAGAAGACTTTATAGTAGGCAGAATATGGGCTTCCAAAAGATGTCCACTTCTTAATCCAAAGAGCATTTGAAAATGTTTGTTTCTCTTGCAAGGAGAATTAGCCAGAAGATGGAAAAAGGGTACTAATCACCGATTTCAGTATAAAAACATTAACCTGGATTATCCAGATGGACTAGTGTAATCACAATGGCACTCTAAATGTGGAAGAAGGAGGACAAAGAATTGGAATCAGAGTGACATTTTCAGACTTTGGGCTGTGGGCTTTGAAGGTGGAAGAAGGGCCACCAAACAAGAGAGTCAGATAAGAGATTATGCTGAGTGAAATAAGTCAAGCAGAGAGAGTCAATTATCATATGGTTTCACTTATTTGTGGAGCATAACAAATAACATGGAGGACATAGGGAGATGGTGAGGAGAAGGGAATTGGGGGAAATTGGAAGGGGAGATAAACCATGAGAGGCTATCAACTCTGAAAAACAATCTGAGGGTTTTGAAGGGGCAGGGGTTGGGAGGTTGGGGGAGCCAGGTGGGGGTATTATGGAGGGCAGGGATTGCATGGAGCATTGGGTGTGGCACATAAACAATGAATTCTGTTATTCTGAAAAGAAATTAAAAGAAAGGCAGATAGCCAGTGAAAAGTGAAATAAGAAAGAGAGTGAATTCTTCTCTGGAGTATCCAGAAGGATCACAACTTGCAGATTTCTTAATTGTAGCCCAATGAGACCCATTTCAGGTTTCTGACTTTCTAGAAACTTGTGATAAATCTTTGTTTTAAGCCATTTCTGTGGTGGCTTATTATAGCAGGAATTAAAAACAGACATTTGTTCAGAAAAATGTTGCTTGTAGGAATGGAGTTTGAGCCTTTCAACTCATTCAGTGAACTCCCCTTGGATGAAGGTATTTGGTATTGCAATCCCACCTTAAATGGAAGGAGAAAATCAGTTTCAATCTGGAGATATTCTTTCCCATTAGCTGGATGGTGATTTCCCACTGCAGAAATGCAAATGTGGTTTTGACTCTAGGCCTTTGAAGATTTGAGATAGAAAAGCAATTTATTATTAAAATTAAGATCACCTATTTTATTTTAAATGTTTGTGTCAAAATTCCTCATTTTTTTTCTATATTATGTTGATGCAAATGTTTGTTTCATTTGTATCTCCTCTAACTTTCACGTTTTCTTTCAACACAATAGATGGGATTTAAATCAGTCTCTCTGAAATTTGAGAAAGATGACTGAGGATCATAGGGGAGGGGAGGGAAAAAGGAAACAAGATGAAACCAGAGAGGGAGACAAATGATTAGAGACTCTTAATCTCAGGAAACAAACTGAGGATTGCTGGTGGAGAGGAAGGTGAGAGGGATGGGGTAGCTGGGTGATGGACATTGGAGGGGGTATGTGCTATGGTGAGTGCTGTGAATTGTGTAAGACTGATGAATCACAGACCTGTACCATTCAAAAAAATAGTACATCATATGTTAATAAAAAATAAAATAAATTAGTCTGTGTCTACATAAATGTTTATGAATGTGTTTATTTGGTAGATATATACAATGTGCACACACATATCCATAACTATACTCTTAACCTTGAATGTTTTCTTGGAACTCATTAGGTGCTTGTATGCATTTCATTTATTCCTCACAACATTTCTGAAGTTGGGGTAATGAACCCACATTGCCTTTAGAAATAAGGAAATTGGGGGAGACAAGATGGTGGGGAAGTAGGAGGAGGCGCCCTTTCAACCTGTACCCTAAAGTGAGCTGATTACCTACCAAAGAACTCCGACCACCCATGAAATAAGCCTGAGATCAGAATAATACAAGGTCTGGATCTCTACAGGGGCAGAAGACACCAGTGGGCAGGTAAAGTGGAGTGGGAACATCTGACTGATATCGGAAGATAAACAAAAGGGGGAGGGAGTCACCAGAGGCGACTGGAAAGTAATACCCCTAATAGGAGAGTGCCCTGCATCTGGGAACCAGCATTAACTTGGAGACTGGGTGAAACACTCAGAAAGAGCAAAGGATTGTGGGGGGGTGTGTGTGTGGAAATTGTGGGAGTCGGGGTGGCTAGGGACAGGAGCTTAAGTCACCAGACCCAGGACAGCTTCCCCTGGTGCTGAGCCAGAGAGAGTGCAGCAGAGAAACCAGGTCTTGGTCCATGAGCCACCAGCGCGCCCTAGATTGCATGGGGTCCGGCTCCTGTGAGGGGCTGGGAGCCTCACCAGATGGCAGAATGCTGAGCCGTGCTACAGAGCCTGAGACACGCGTGCCCCTCACCCTCCTCTGAGAGAGGTGGGCAAGGCTCACCTGGCGCTCTTAGACCTGCACCATTGTTTCAGAGCCTGAGACACGCTCCTGCCCCAAACTCTCCCCTGAGAGAGGTGCACGAAGGCCCAGCCTGGTGCTCTTGGACCCGCGCCCTGCAATCAGAGCCTGAGACGCGTGCATGACCCACAGCCTCCCCTGAGAGAGGTGTGCGCAAGCCCGGCGCTAATAGACCCAGAAAGACCAGGCATTCCCATACTGGGCCAGTGGGAAAATCTCAGGGTGCCATCACTGCTTGGAACCTCTCTGGCGGTCTGGAGCTGCCCAGACAGCTGCCACTGCTGTGGTTTTGTGTACAAGCAGAAGATCCTGCATCACCAGGGACCATGACTCGGAACCTGCTCTGCCAGCAGCTAAAAGGGAATTTAGATGGGCTCGCAGCACCCACAGGAGAGCAGACTGAGGCTTCTCTCTGAAAGGGAGGTCAGGGTGCAGTTTGCTTTCCTCTAAACCTACAAAAACCATCAAAAGTGGTCAAGGCGAGAGAGAAAAACAAAAGTGAACAAATGTAAAAACCTCCAGAGAACAAAAGCCTGAAAAAACCGGTTTCCTCAGAGCCCACCGCCTTGAGGGGGGCAGCAGGACTTAATTCAGGGAACATCATTGACTGAAAACCCAAGTGGCAGGCCCCTCCCGCAGAAAACCAACCAGGAAAGAAAAAAAAAAAAAAAAGACTACAAGAGAACCACCACCACTACTTCATAGGACAACTTTAATTTTTAATTCGTTCCCACTATTCTGGCTCATTTTTTAAAAAATATAGATAATGTTTTAATCTATTTACCATCACAGTGAGATGTCCAGTACATCAAATTCCATAATAACTTTCT
>NC_081558.1:11436039-11447679 GCF_022355385.1 Mustela nigripes | reverse complement strand
TCTCCGGCTAGCTGAAGCAGTCTCAGCTTGCTACTTCTCCGCCATCTTGACTCCTCCCCCCATAATAACTTTCTAACCTGAACTTTTTCATACATACACCTGTGTTTTTCTTTTGAATTTCTATTTTTTAAATTTCTTTTTTTAAATTTAGTTTAGTTTAGTATAGCTTATTCCTTTTTAATTTTTATTTTCTAATATTCATATAGAGTTAAACTTCAAAGTAATTCCCTTTCCTGAATCAAAACTATCCCTATAGGTAAACCAATTTATAATCCTCCTTTATCTTAGGATTTGAGTCCTTTAACAAAGATATCAAGATACATCCAGGAATAATCAAAACAACCTTCCTCGCCACACTGAGAATTCATGACCACTCTCCCATCTTTTTCTTCCACCAGTGTCTCTGTGTCTTTGTGTTTGTACTGATAATATATACATCTTACACTTGAGGTTCTTTTTGACGAGGTTCTTCCTTTATTTGCATATATATATATTTTTTTCTCTTGTCATATATTTTTATCAGTCTTTTTGTTTGTCTGTTTTTGTTTGTATACTTTATAAATCCTACCTTGGGACACATTTGGTCTGAACTTTTTCTTTCATCTTCCCTTTCTTTCCTGTCTCTCTCTCTCTTTTTTCTTTTCTTTTTTTCTCTTGTTTGGGTGGGGAATCCTGATTACTCAGAATACTGAGATTATCCCCTGCACATTCTCAGATCACAATGCTTTGAAACTGGAGCTCAATCACAAGGAAAAGTTCAGAAGGAACTCAAACACCTGGAAGCTAAAGACCACGTTGCTTAAGAATGCTTTGATCAACCAGGAGATCAAAGAAGAACTGAAACAATTCATGGAAACCAATGACAATGAAAACACTTCAGTCCAAAACCTATGGGATACAGCAAAGGTGGTCCTAAGGGGGAAATACATAGCCATCCAAGCCTCCCTTAAAAAAATGTAAAAATCCAGAATACACCAGTTATCTCTACACCTTAAAGAACTGGAGGATCAAACATTGGCCACACTAATGCAAAAGAAAAGAGAGAAAGCCCAAATTCATAAAGTTATGAATGAAAAGGGAGCGATCACAAGTAACACCAAGGAGTAGAAACAATCATCAGAAGTCATTATCAATAGTTAGATGCCAATAAGCTTAGCGACCTAGATGAAATGGATGCACTCCTGGAAAACTAAACTACCAAATATGAACCAAGAAGAAATCAACAACCTGATTAGACCGATATCTAGTAACGAGATTGAAACAGTGATCAAAAACTTCCCAAAAAACAAGAGCCCAGGACCTGATGGATTCTCTGGGGAATTCTACAAAACTTTCAAAGAAGAAATAACACCTATTCTCCTGAAGCTGTTTCAAAAAAATGGAAGCAGAAAGAAAACTTCAAGACTCTTTCTATGAAGCCAGCATTACCCTGATCCCCAAATCAGGCAAAGACCCTACCAAAAAGGAGAATTTCAGACCAATATCACTGATGAATATGGATGCTAAGATTCTCAACAAGATCCTAGCCAGCAGGATCCAACAGCACATTAAAAAGATTATCCACCATGATAAGGTGGGATTCATTCCTGGGCTTCAAGGCTGGTTCAACATTCGCAAATCCATAAATGTGATACAACAAATTAATATGAGAAGAGAGAAGAACCACATGGTTCTCTCAATCAATGCAGAAAAAGCATTTGACAAAATCCAGCATAGGTTCCTAATTAAAACGCTTCAAAGTATAGGGATAGAGAAAACATTCCTGAACTTCATGAAATCTATCTATTAAAGACCCTCAGGAAATTTCATCCTCAATGGGAAAAAGTTTTCAGCCTTCCCGTTGAGATCAGGAACAAGACAAGGATGCCCACTCTCACCACTCTTCTTCAATATAGTATTAGAAGTCCTAGCAACAGCAATCAGACAAAAAAGAGAAATAAAGGTATCCAAATTGGCAATGAAGAAGTCAAAATCTCTCTCTTCGCAGATGACATGATTCTTTATATGGAAAAACCAAAAGGCTCCACCCCCAAACTACTCATACAGCAATTCAGCAACATGGCCAGATACAAAGTCAATGTGCAGAAATCAGTGGCTTCCTTATACACTAACAATGAAAATACAGAAAGGGAAATTAGAGAATAGATTCCATTTACTATAGCACCAAGAACCATAAGATACCTGGGAATAAACCTAACCAAAGAGGTAAAGGTTCTGTACTTGAGGAACTACAAAACACTCATGAAAGAAATTGAAGAAGACACAAAAAGATGGAAGACCATTCCATGCTCTTGGATTGTAGGGAGCCCAGATATGGACCCTCAACTCTATGGTCAATTAATCTTTGACAAAGCAGGAAAAAATATACACTGGAAAAAAGACAGTCTCTTCTATAAATGATGCTTGAAAAACTGGACTGCTATAAGTAGAAGAATGAAACTCGATCATTCTCTTACACCGTACACAAATATTAACTCAAAATGGATAAAAGACCTCAACATGAGACAGGAATCCATCAGAATCCTAGAGGAGAACATAGGCAGTAATCTCTTTGATATCAGCCACAGCAACTTCTTTCAAGTTATGTCTCCAAAGGCAAAGGAAACAAAAGGGAAAATAAACTTTTGGGACTTCATCAAAATCAAAAGCTTCTGCACAGCAAAGGAAACAGTCAAAAAAAAAAACAAAACATTCCTCCTCCGGAATTCCACTCTTCTTGATAAGTGAACTTGGTTTGGCTGGATTTATTGCTGATCATCTGCAATAGAGGGACTACTGTAGTGATTCTCAATGGTCTTTGCCTGAGGTGGATTGCACCGCTCCTGCCAGGGGTCGGGCTATGTAATCTGCTCTGGTTCACTAGTTCTTGGGTGCTTTTATTCCCTGAATACTTTCCATAGAATTCTGGAGGAGAGGAATGAAAATGGAGCTTCCCAATCTCTAGCCCACAGGAGCCAAGAGCTCAGCGCCCCACTCCTCAGTGCACCCTCAGAAAATAGTGCTCAATCATTCCCATCTCCCTCGTCTCAGGCCATGCTCCAAGCTCACCCAGCCTGAGACCGAGCCTCTCTGTCTCTGGTACACATCCCCACCCAGAGTCTCAAACCCAGCATATCCCTGCTGCTGTTCCAGGGGGATCTCCCCAGATCTGCCACTTATGGGGTTCCTGCTCAAAGAGCAGTGGCCTTACTGTGGCACAGATCATAGTTTAACATACACCCGATTGAGAGCTCACTCCTCAGCTCCATCCTGTAGCTTCCCCACTCTAATACATGTGAGCTCTGTGATACTCAGACACCCCCCAATCCTTCTGTGACCCTGCAGGACCTGAGACCACGCTGTCCCCACGTGAGCTTCACCCTGTTTAGCCTCTGGAGTGATGTCCCTCAGTGTAGCAGACTTTTAAAAGTTCTGATTTTGTGCTCCATTGCTCCGCCACTTCCCAGGAGCCAGCCCCTCCCCCTGCGGTCTATTTTCCCCATCACTTTGGATTCACTTCTTCACAGGTCCTACTTTTCAGAAAGTGATTGATTTTCTGTTTCTAGGATTTCTGCTTTTCTTCTCTTCCATCTCAAAGGGTATGTTTTCTTCCTTAATTTCCAGCAACATTTCACCAGATGGGTCTGAAGGTAATTCCTGATCCCAGTTCTGGCTCTGGGTCCATGGAACAAACCTATCCTCCCCTGGCCCATACCCCCCTTCTGCAACATGCACAACTCCGCTCTGTCCAGTCCCAGGTTTAGTGCTGGTGAGGAGAAGGAAGTGGTGGAGGCAGTGGCATAGCTGACTCTGGACTGCATCTTCTTTATCCATTTGTCAATTGAAGGGTGTCTCAGCTCTTTCCACAGTTGGGCTATTGTGGACCTTACTGCTATGAAAATTGGGGTACAGATGGCCCTTCTTTTCACTCCATCAGTATCTTTGGGGTAAATACCCAGTAGTACAATTGCCAGGTCATAGGGTAGCTCTATTTTTAAAATTTTTTGAGGAATCTCCACACCGTTTTCCAAAGTGCACCAACTTGCGTTCCCATCAACAGTGTAAGAGGGCTCCCCTTTCTCCACATCCTGTCCAATATTTATTGTTTCTTGCCTTGTTAATCTTTAACATTCTAACTGGTTTAAGGTGGTATCTCAATGAGATTTTTATTTAATTTCCCTGATGGCTAATGATGATGAACATTTTTTCATGTGTGTGCTAGCCATTTGTATCTCTTCATTGAAGAGACTGTTCGTATGTTCTGCCCATTTTTTCACTTGATTATCTGTTTTTTGCGTGGTGAGTTTAAGAAGTTCGTTATAGATCTTGGATATCAGCCCTTCATCTGTAGTGTCTTCCCCCATATCATGGGTTACTTCTTAGTTTTGTTGACTGTTTCCTTTGCTATTCAGAAGCTTTTTAACTTGATGAAGTCCCAAAAGTTCATTTTCACTTCTGTTTCCCTTGCCTTTGGAGACATGTCTTGAAAAAGTTACAGTGGCCAACGTCGAAGAGGTTACTGCCTGTGATCTTCTCTAGGATTCTGATGGATTCCTGTCTCACATTGAGGTCTTTCATCCATTTTGAGTTCATTTTTGTGTATGGTGTGAGAGAATGGTTGAGTTTCATTCTTCTATACATAGTTGTTCAATTTTCCCAGCACAATTTATTGAAGAGGCTGTCTTTTCCACTGTAAATTTTTTCCTGCTTTGTCGAAGATTATTTGACCATAGAGTTGAAGGTCCATATCTGGGCTCTCTACTTTGTTCCATTTGTCTTTGTGTCTGTTTTTATGCCAGTAACATGCTCTCTTGGTGATCACAGCTTTGTAATAAAGCTCAAAATCAGACAATTTGATGCCCCTATCTTTGTTTTTCTTTTTCAACATTTCCTTTGCAATTCAGGGTCTTTTCTGGTTCCATACAACTTTTAGGATTGTTTGTTACAACACTTTGAAAATGACATGATATTTTAGGTGGAAAACCCAAAAGACTCCACCCCCAAATTACTAGAACTCACACAGCAATTTATTAGTGTGGCAGGATACAAAATAAATGCACAGAAATCAGTTCCTTTCTTTTACAGTAACAACGGAACTGTAGAAAGGGAAATTGGGGAATTGATTCCTTTTATAGTAGCACCCAAAACCACAAGATACCTTGGGAAAAAACCTCACCAAAGTGGTAAAGGATCTATACTCAAAGAACTACAGAATACTCATGAAAGAAATTGAAGAAGACACAAAAAGATGGAAAAAACAGTACATGCTCATGGATTGGAAGAATAAACATTGTTAAAATGTCTATGCTGCCTAGAGCAAGCTATACTTTCAATGTCATCCTGATCACCTTAGAAACTACAGAATGCTTATGAAAGAAATTGAGGAAGACACAAAGAGATGGAAAAACATTCCATGCTCATGGATTGGAAGAATAAATATCATTAAAATATCTATGCTGCCCAGAGAAATCTACACTTTCAATGCAATCCCTACCAAAATACCATTGACATTTTCACACAGCTGGAAGGAACAATCCTAAAATGTGTATGAACCAAGAAAAGACTCTGAATTACCATAAGATTGTTTAGGGGAGGTGAATCATGAGAGAATATGAACTCTAAAAAACAATCTGAGGGGTTTGAAGTGGCGGGGGGGTGGGTGGGTGGGTACCAGGTGGTGGGTATTATAGAGGGCATGGACTGCATGGAGCACTGGATGTCATGAAAAAATAATGATACTGTTTTTCTGAAAATAAATAAATTAATTTAATTTAAAAAAAGATTGTTTAAAAAAAACACGAGAGACTATGGGCCCTGAAAAACAATCTGAGGGGTTTGAAATGGCGGGGGGTGGGAGGTTGGGGGAACCAGGTGGTGGGTATTAGAGAGGGCATGGATTACATGGAGCACTGGGTGTGGTGCAAAAATAATGAATACCGTTATGCTGAGAATAAATTAAAAAATAAATTAAAAAAAATTCAAAGGTGGTGGCATCACAATGCCTGACTTCAAACCATTTTACAAAACTGTGATCATCAAGACAACATGGAATTGTCACAAAAAAAAGACACATAGATGAATGGGACACAATAGAGATCCCAGAAATGACCCTCAACTCTAAGATCAACTAATCTTCAGTAAAATAGGAAAGAACATCCAATGGTATGGTGGTTCTCAACTGGGAATATTTGTCCATGTCTGAAAGGCTGCTGCCAAATACCTGTAACCCACATGCCAGCACCCAGCAAAAGTAATTATCCAGCCCCACTGCTGACAGTGAGTAAATGAGAAATAGGATTCTAGACCAGGTCTCACCTTCATTCTACACACAAATCACTGAAGTTTGTAGTTAAAATGCAAATTTTGACTCATCAGGACTGCAGTGGGCCTGGAGACTGCATTTTTAACAAGATTTTATTGATTTGTTTATTTATTGAGTGCTGGGGGATGGGCAGAGGGAGAAAGAGAATGTCAAGCAGACTGAGCTGAACATGGAGCCTGACATGAGGCTCAATATCAGGACTCTGAGATCAAGACCTGAGCCAAATCCAAGAGTGGACACTTAACTGACTGAGCCTCTCCAACACCCATGCAGGATCCCCTAGAGACACTGCATTTCTTTTTTATTTTTTTATTTTTTTTTATTTTAAAGATTTTATTTATTTGAGAGAGAGAGAATGAGAGAAATGAGAGAATGAGAGAGTATGAGATGGGGAGAGAGTCAGAGGGAGAAGCCGACACCCTGGCAAGCTGGAAGCCCAATGTGGGACTCGGTTCTGGGACTCCAGGATCATGACCTGAACTGAAGGCAGTTGCCTAGCCAACTGAGAAACCCAGGCACCCAAGACCTTGTATTTCTAATGAGCTCCTAGGTGGTGTTGATGCTACAGGTCTTGGTCTGTGTAGCATAATTTGAGAGCAAGGCTGTGGGCTGTGTTAGAGTCACATGTAGGTAGTTTCAGGGCTTCTCCACTGGGAATCTTCCTTGCAAGTATTTTTGAAAGAATATTTTTTCACTCACTCTTTGGGTGGAAAAAAATTCTACACTCAATTTTTTAAGTGAAAAGGCTCTTGGGAGATACCAAGTAATATATACTGAGAAAGTTTTATAGTAGGCACAAGAAGGGCCTCCAAAAGATGTCATCTGGAAGAGCATTTGAAAATGTTAGCTTACTTAGCAGGGTAATTAAGATAGCAGATAGAATAAAGCTACTAATCATTATTCTACAACAAGAAAATAATTGAACTAGTACAATTTAAATGGCCCTCTAAATGTGGAAGAGTGAGGAAGAAGAATGGAGTCAGAGAGACACCTGAAACTACTATTGTGCTGGTTTTGCAGGTGGAGGAAAGGCCATATGCCTAGCAATGCAGAAGCCACTAGACACTGGAGTGGGAAAGGGAATTTTCTCCCCAGAGCATCCAGAAGTATCATGGCCCAAAGACATCATTATTTTAGCCCATCAGATGCCTTTCATGCTTCTGACCCCTAGAACTTTCAGAGAATTATTGGTTTTGAGACACTTACATGGATATTTGTTGCAACAGTAAAAGGAATCTATCACATATTTATCTAATAAGATATTGTTCACAGGAACTGAGTTTGAGTCTCAGAAATCATTCACTTACCTGCCCTTGGGCCAAGGCATTTTGTGTTGACATCACACATTAAATAGAGACATTGAAGTTAATTTTGGAGAGATTTGGCCCCATTTGATGGTACAGAGAATTTCCCACTGCATAGATATAAATATGGTTCTGATTTTGAGGCCTTTGAAGAATTAAGGTAAAAGTAATTCATGATTAAAATTTAAGTTATATAAAATGAACAAATCATTGAATGGTACATCAAAAACTAATGGTGTGAATAAGGGGAGACAAGATTGCGGGGAAGTAGGAGGAGGCACCCTTTCAACCTGTACCCTAAAGTGAGCTGATTACCTTCCAAGGAATGCCAATCACTCATGAAATCAGCCTGAGATCAGAATTATACACGTCTGGATCTCTACTGGAGCAGAAGACGCCAGTGGGCAGGTAAAGCAGAGTGGGAAAGTCGAACTGATATCGGAAGATACAGGAAAGGGGGAGGGAGCCACCAGAGGTAACCCATTGGAAATTAATACCCCAATACGAGAGTGCCCTGTGCCTGGGGACCAGCATTAACTCGGGAGTCTGGTAGAAAGCACTACAAAAGAGCAAAGGATCACGGGGGGGGGGGGGGATAAATTGCGGGAATTGGCGTGTTAGGGTCGGGGCTTAAGTCTCTAGACCCAGGACAGCCACCCCTGGCGCAGAGCCAGAGAGAGTGCAGCAGAGAAACCAGGTCTCAGTCCTTGAACCACCAGTGTGCCTGAGAGTGCGTGGCACCTGGCTCCGGAGAGGGGCAGGGATCCTCACCAGCCAACAGAAGCATAGCCTTTTTGCAGTCCCCACGCGAGAGCCCTACCATGCCATCAGAGTCCGAGTCATGCCTTGCTCCCTCCCGTGAGAGAGGTGCACACAGGCGCCAGCCAGCTGCTCCCAGACCAGAAAGACCCCAGCCCCGGCCAACGGTAAAATCTCAGTGTGTGATCGCTGCTTGGAACTTCTCTGGCAGTCTGGAGCTGCCCAGACAGCCGCCACTGCCATGGTTTTTGGTACAAGCAAAAAATCCTGAGACTTCAGGGACCGCTACAGGGAACCTGCTCTGCCAGTGGCCAAGGGGGGATTTATTTGGGCTCTGCAGCCAGACTGTGGCCTCTCTCTGAGAGGGAGGTCAGAGTACAGTTTGCTTTCCTCTAAACCTACAAAAACCATCAAAAGCGGTCAAGGTGAGAGAGGAAAAACAAAAGTGAACAAATATAAAAACCTTCAGAGAACAAAACTCTGAAAAAACCGGTTTCCTCAGAGCCCACCCCCTTGAGGGGGGGGGCGGGAGGAATTAACTCAGAGAACATCATAGACTGAAATCCCACGTGGAAGGCCCCTGTCCTAGAAAACCAACCAGGAAAGGAAAAACAAACAAAAAGACAAGAGAACAACCACCACTACTTCATACGGCAATTATTATTATTAATTCGATCCCACTATTGTGGCTCATTTTTTTATATAGTTAATTTTTTATTATTATATAGATAATTTTTTAACCTATTTACCGTCACAGTGAGATGTCCAGTACATCCAATTCCATAATAACCTTCTAAACTGAACTTTTTAAAAATTTTATAATTTTTTAAATTAAATAATTTAATTTATTTTCAGAAAAACAGTATTCATTATTTTTTCACCGAACCCAGTGCTCCATGCAATCTGTGCCCTCTATAATACCCACCACCTGGTACCCCAACCTCCCACCCCCGCCACTTCAAACCCCACAGATTGTTTTTCAGAGTCCATGGTCTCTCGTGATTGATTCACCTCCCCTTCCAATTTACCCCAACTCCCTTCTCCTCTCTAACACCCCTTGTCCTCCATGATATTTGTTATGCTCCACAAATAAGTGAAAGCATATGATAATTCACTTGCTCTGCTTGACTTATTTCACTCAGCATAATTTCTTCCAGTCCCGTCCATGTTGCTACAAAAGTTGGGTATTCATCCTTTCTGATGGAGGCATAATACTCCATAGTGTGTATATGGACCACATCTTCCTTATCCATTCGTCCGTTGAAGGGCATCTTGGTTCTGTCCATAGTTTGGCGACCGTGGCCATTGCTGCTATAAACATTGGGGTACAGATGGCCCTTTTTTTCACGACATCTGTATTCTTGGGGGTAAATACCCAAGAGTGCAATGGCAGGGTCATAGGGAAGTTCTATTTTTAATTTCTTGAGGAATCTCCACACTGTTCTCCAAAGAGGCTGCACCAACTTGCATTCCCACCAACAGTGGAAGAGGGTTCCCCTTTCTCCACATCCTCTCCAACACATGTTGTTTCCTGTTTTGTTAATTTTGGCCATTCTAACTGGTGTAAGGTGATATCTCAATGTGGTTTTAATTTGAATCTCCCTGATGGCTAGTGATGATGAACATTTTTTCATGTGTTTGACCATTTGTATGTCTTCACTGGAGAAGTGTCTGTTGATATCTTCTGCCCATTTTTTGATATGTTTGCCTGTTTCATGTGTGTTGAGTTTAAGGAGTTCATTATAGATCCTGGATATCAACCTTTTGTCTGTACCGTCATTTGCAAATATCTTCTCCCATTCCGTGGGTTGCCTCTTTGTTTTCTTGACTGATTCCTTTGCTGTGCAGAAGCTTTTGGTTTTGATGAAGTCCCAAAAGTTTATTTTCGCTTTCGTTTCCTTTGCCTTTGGAGACATAACTTGAAACAAGTTGCTGTGGCTGATATTGAAGAGGCTACTGCCTATGTTCTCCTCTAGGATTCTGATGGATTCCCGACTCACATTGAGATCTCTTATCCATTTTGAGTTTATCTTTGTGTATGGTGTAAGAGAATGGTCGAGTTTCATTCTTCTGCTTATAGCTGTCCAGTTTTCCCAGCATCATTTATTGAAGAGACTGTCTTTTTTCCAGTGTATATTTTTTCTTGTTTTGTCGAAAATTAATGCCCATAGAGTTGAGGGTCCATATCTGGGCCACTGTTCCACTGGTCTATGTGTCTGTTTTTATGCCAGTACATGCTATCTTGGTCATCACAGCTTTGTAATAAAGCTTGAAATCAGGTAACGTGATGCCCCCAGCTTTATTTTTGTTTTTCAACATTTCCTTAGTGATTCGGGGTCTCTTCTGATTCCATACAAATTTTTGGATTATTTGCTCCAGCTCTTTGAAGAATACCGGTGGAATTTTGGTCGGAATGGCATTAAAAGTATAGATTTCTCTAGGCAGTAGAGACATTTTAACCATGTTTATTCTTCCAATCCAAGAGCATGGAATGGTCTTCCATCTTTTTGTGTCTTCTTCAATTTCTTTCATGAGTGTTTTGTAGTTCCTCAAGTACAGATCATTTACCTCTTTGGTTAGGTTTATTCCCAGGTATCTTATGGTTCTTGGTGCTATAGTAAATGGAATCAATTCTCTAATTTCCCTTTCTGTATTTTCATTGTTAGTGTATGAGGAAGCCACTGATTTCTGCACATTGACTTTCTATACTGCCACGTTGCTGAACTGCTGTATGAGTTCTAATAGTTTGGGGGTGGAGTCTTTTGGGTTTTCCATATAAAGAATCATGTCACCTGCGAAAAGAGAGAGTTTGACTTCTTCATTGCCAATTTGGATACCTTTTATTTCTCTTTGTTGTCTGATTGCTGTTGCTAGGACTTCTAATACTATATTGAACAAGAGTGGTGAGAGTGGGCATCCTTGTCTTGTTCCTGATCTCAACGGGAAGGCTTCAAGCTTTTCCCATTGAGGATAATATTTTCTGTCGCTCTTTCATAGATAGATTTGATGAGGTTCAGGAATGTTTCCTCTATCCCTATACTTTGAAGCGTTTTGATCAGGAACGGATGCTGGATTTTGTCAAATGCTTTTTCTGCATCAATTGAGAGGACCATGTGGTCCTCTCCACTTTCTTTTTATTTTTCTCTCCCAACCAACCTATCTTATCAATTCCATTTTTAGATTTATTTATTTATTTATTTATTTATTTATTTATTTATTTATTTTTTTTTACTTCATAGACATAACTTTTACTTTTAATTCGTTCCCACTATTCTG
>NC_081558.1:11376791-11431039 GCF_022355385.1 Mustela nigripes | reverse complement strand
TCACCACATCCAGTGCTCCATGCAATCCGTGCCCTCTATAATACCAAACACCTGGTACCCCGACCTCCCAACCCCTGCCACTTCAAACCCCTCAGATTGTTTTTCAGAGTCCATAGTCTCTCATGATTCACCTCCCCTTCCAATTTACCCCAACTCCCTTCTCCTCTCTAACACCCCTTATCCTCCATGATTTTTGTTATGCTTCACAAATAAGTGAAACCATATGATAATTGACTCTCTCTGCTTGATTTATTTCACTCAGCATCATCTCTTCCAGTCCCATCCATGTTGCTACAAAAGTTGGGTATTCATCCTTTCTGATGGAGGCATAATACTCCATAGTGTATATGGACCACATCTTCCTTATCCATTCGTCCGTTGAAGGGCATCTTTTGGCGACCGTGGCCATTGCTGCTATAAACATTGGGGTACAGATGGCCCTTTTTTTCACGACATCTGTATTCTTGGGGGTAAATACCCAAGAGTGCAATGGCAGGGTAAAGGGAAGTTCTATTTTTAAATTCTTGAGGAATCTCCACACTATTCTCCAAAGAGGCTGCATCAACTTGCATTCCCACCAACAGTGGAAGAAGGTTCCCCCTTCTCCACATCCTCTCCAACACATGTTGTTTCCTGTTTTGTTAATTTTGGCCTTTCTAACTGCTATAAGGTGATATCTCAATGTGGTTTTAATTTGCATCTCCCTGAGGGCTAGTGATGATGAACATTTTTTTAGGTATCTGATACCATTTGTATGTCTTCATTGGAGAAGTGTCTGTTCATATCTTCTGCCCATTTTTTGGTATGTTTGCCCGTTTCATGTGTGTTGAGTTTAAGGAGTTCATTATAGATCCTGGATATCAACCTTTTGTCCTTACTGTCATTTTCATGTATCTTCTCCCATTCCGTGGGTTGCCTTTTTGTTTTCTTGACTGTTTCCTTTGCAGAAGCTTTCCAAAAGCAGAAGCTTTTGATTTTGATGAAGTTCCAAAAGTTTATTTTCCCTTTTGTTTCTTTTGCCTTTGGAAACATATCTTGAAAGAAGTTTCTGTGGCTGATATCGAAGAGGCTACTGCCTATGTTCTCCTCTAGGATTCTGATGGATTCCTGTCTCACTTTGAGGTCTTTTATCCATTTTGAGTTTATCTTTGTGTACGCTGTAAGAGAATGGTCGAGTTTCATTCTTTTACTTATAGCTGTCCAGTTTTCCCAGCACCATTTATTGAAGAGACTGTCTTTTTTCCACTGTATATTTTTTCCTGTTTTGTCAAAGATTAATTGCCCATAGAGTTGAGGGTCCATATTTGGGCTCTCTCCTCTGTTCCACTGGTCTATGTGTCTGTTTTTATGCCAGTACCATGCTGTCTTGGTGATCACAGCTTTGTGATAAAGCTTGAAATCAGGTAAACCCCAACCAAACAAAATGCCTTGAGCAAGACATACCTCAGCTTTTGATACATTTGCCAAATGATTAGGAATTTCATACTAGTAAATTTAGAGCTGTCATTTCATCCCTTATTGTCAAGCATTTGTTACTTATAAAAAATATATTTAGATTTTTTTTGCACTATTTTAATGATT
Source organism: Mustela nigripes (assembly GCF_022355385.1). Lineage (NCBI taxonomy): Eukaryota > Metazoa > Chordata > Mammalia > Carnivora > Mustelidae > Mustela > Mustela nigripes. The sequence goes on along the minus strand of NC_081558.1, from coordinate 11,429,458 downwards.
TAGGAATAAAAAAGTAAACAGATTCTTCCCTGTAGCTTCCAGAATGAACCAAATCTTGCAAACATTTTTTTAGCCCAATGAGAACCATTTCAGAGTTTTAACCCCTTGAATTGTCAGAGCATAAATGTGCTTTAAACACTAATTTAGTCATTTTACGTTGGTATTAGGAACTGAATAAAAACACTTGTTCAATAAAATTTTGCTCAGGAAGCTAAGCCTAAGCAACCTTAGGAACTTGTTCTTTCCTATGACAATTGGCCACATAGAGTCTCCTTCACAAAGAATGTTTTCAGAGCCCTCTTTACATCTTTGTTCCTCAGGTTGTAGATGAAGGGGTTCAGCATGGGTGTGACCACAGTGTACATCACCGAGGCTACTGCACTTGCATGGGAGGTCTGGGTAGCTGCAGAGCTAAGGTACACTCCTAGGCTTGTACAATAAAATAAGGAGACAACAGAAAGGTGAGATGCACAGGTGGAAAATGCTTTATACTTGCCCTGAGCTGATGATATTCCACATAAGGAGGAAACAATCTTAGAATAAGAGTAAAGGATACCAGCAAAAGGACCAACACCCAGAAAGACAGCTGCAAAATACATCACCAAATTATTAAGAAAGGTATCAGAACAGGCAAGTTGGATCATCTGATTGAGTTCACAGAAATAGTGGGGGATTTTTACCTCTGTACAGAAGGATAGCCGCAACACCATTAAGGTTTGTAACAGGGAATGCAGGATACACATGATCCAGGACATCAGAACCAGCAGTCCACAGAGCTGAGAGTTCATGATGATCATGTAGTGTAGGGGGTGACAGATGGCCACATAGCGATCATAGGCCATCACGGCCAGAAGACAGATATCCAAAACAGCAAAGAGTATGAAAAAATAAATCTGTGTGACACAGCCTGCATAGGTTATGACTTCACTTTCTGTCTGTATATTCATCAGCATCTTAGGGACAGTGGTGGAAGTGGAAGAGATGTCTACAAAGGAGAGGTTGGCCAGGAAGAAGTACATGGGGGTGTGGAGGTGGGAGTCAGAGTGGATGGCTAGGATGATGAGCAGGTTTCCACACACAGTGATCAGGTACATGGAGAAGAAAAGCCCAAATATGAGGGGTTGCAGTTCTGGTTCCTCTGAAAATCCCAGAAGAAGAAACTCTGAAATTTGTGTATTATTGCTGGGTTTCATGTGGTGGAGGTGACTTCAAGGATAGAGGCAAATAGCATGATTAATTTTCACACAGTTGTATTACTCACAGCATTAAAATGTTACCTTTAATTTTGTAGTCTAAATGTTTATTTTAATATTTTGTACATAGATATGATACAATTCAGGGGATCCCCTGTATTACAATAGTTATGGGATTTTTGTTTCAGTCACTTAATTGACAAAAGGCCATGTATTCCACACTTTTAATTAAAAAAAAATTACCAAATCCCAGAAATGCAAATTACATCCTGGCCGTGATTTAGACATTTTCTAGGTGATGAGTATAGGGTGCTAAAAAACAAAATTCCCTATCACTCAATAATGGAGAAGGAATACATTAACAAATAAGAAAATAAATAGCATTTCAGAGGGTGGCAGATGGTATGAAGAAAAGGAAAACAAGGATAAAGCAGAGTGAATAGGGAATGCTATTTTCTTGGGTATGTAAACCAATTCTGTGAACAAGGTGACTTTGGAACAAAAATCTGAAGTAAGAGACAGAGGCAGATCAAGAATTATGGGGTAAGTGTGTGCCCAGCAGAGGAAATGATGAGGGCAAAGGCCTCAAGTAAGGTACTTCTTTCCAATGCTCAAATCAAAAATGCAAAGCCAGTGCTACAAGGGGAATGAGCAGGAGAGAGCCTGTGGAGGAAAGTCGTCAGACACACTGAGGAGAGAAATGACCTCTCTGCTAACTCTGAAACCTCAAGGCACAGGGGCCTCCTTGTCCACACTGCCTCTCCCACTGTATTCCTCGTTTTGCAAAGGCATCTCATGAATTGAACCAAATCGCCTTCTTAGTGGACTCTCTTGATTGAATTCTGGCCCCTGTGGATGTCACCTTGGGAGTTGTCAGTCCTGGCACCTTGTTGTGGGGACTGCTCACACTCTACAAGACACACACACACACACACCCCACCATCCTTTCCTGGCTGTGTTATTCCCTTGTCTTTCTCTGCCCCTGCCATCTTGATTATGCCAGGAATGGATCCAACCCACATAGGCCAGATGAGTGACCTTTCCCTTACAAAACGCAAAGTTGCCAATTCTTAAACCTCCAATGGATAAATAATATATTTAAATATTAAAATATATGCCTATATATATATATATATATATATATATATATATTCTCAAAATTGAGCAATGGGTTAAACAAACACTCCACAAAAGGAAGTGTACGTAACACACCAAAAGTTGAGCACTTTCACATCAAGCATAGAAGGCTTATTTTTTTAAATTTTTTTTCACTTATTTATTTTCAGCATAACAGTATCATTATTTTTTTCACCACACCCACTGCTCCATGCAATCCGTGCCCTCTATAATACCCACCACCTGGTACCCCGACCTCCCCCCCACCCCACTTCAAACCCCTCAGATTGTTTTTCAGAGTCCATAGTCTCCTGCATCATTTCTGGCCAATTCATTTCTATGTGGTCTGATAGGGGATGAGGTCGGTCCCTTTATCCCTTCTCTATATGGCATATTTTATTGAGATTCTTGAGATTTGGGTATAGATCTCTCTTTTATGAACCCAGTGGGCACACTCTAATCCTCATTCTGGATTTCACCCAATGTGCAAAGGGGTCCATAGACCATGCTCTACACTCCTGTCCACACCATGACAATTCTATCTTTTCGTACTAAATAATTTTCTTCACATCATTTTGTCTGCGGATATCATTTCATACACACATTTATTTCATTGTGTCGTGTCCTCATTGTGAGGGTTCATGATTCAAAAGTGCAAGGACTTTGCCTTCTTTGTTCGTTTATGTTTTTTTTCACCAAGTTTTGTGAATATATGTGTTTAATGTAAAAATCCCTTTGAATGTGGATAGGTATAGAATGAACAGAATGAAGGGATCACAAAACCAGGTTAAAATGTAAATTGAGCCATTTCAAAAACACCTATTCTAGGCAAAACTGCATGAAAAACCAAAATGAACTAAAATAGAATACAAAATAGCAATAATTAATGATGTCAATATGGGTTAATAATTAAATTGTAGAAGTACTAGACACAAAAGAATATAATATATATGTTCCTAGAATGCTCAGTATTTACTTGTTAAATGAGTTAGAAATCAGGTCTCAATGTATAAGGACATTTACCACATGGTGAGGTTGTATTTTAGTTTTCTTGGAAAAGGTTGAATTTCTCAGTAAATGATGGCATAAAGGGTATCTGTCTGGAAAAATATGAAATCTGTCCCTTCCCTCAGACCTTACAAAAACCCACAGGGCTTATGACCTCAGGGTAAGTGTAACCAAACAATATAGTAGGACATCAATAAAACTACATATAAAAGTTACAGATGGGCAACACCACTAAATAAAGCAAGAAATTCAGAATTAGGAAGGTAGACATATTTACATAAAATGTAAAGATTTAATGGTCAAAATATATTCCAAATGTCAATTGAGAAACAATGATCAGAGGAAATAATTTGAAAAGCTGATAATGTTTTAAAAATAAAAACACACAGAGAGAATAACTTATGGGCATCTAATGATAAAGGCCAATCAGATAGCTATCAAATTTGCTGAACCTGAAGGACACTTTAAGAAAACAAGAAACATCTCTATCACCAGTAGCCTGTAGGGAAAAAAAATTACAGAGCTGTTGCATTGTTTGTGGTTGAAACTAATTTTATTTTAAAGATCTCATTTATTCATCTAAGAGACAGAGAGAGAATAAGCCTGTGGACAGGCAGAGTAAAAGGGAGAAGCTGACTGTCTGCTGAGCTGAAAGCCCTCTGTGGTGCTGGATCCCAGGACCTAGAGATCATTACCTGAGTGAAGGCAGATGCTTAACTATCTGAGCCACCCAGGTACCACTGTGGTTAAAACTTTTAAACTGGTAGCTAAGGGATTACTGTGAATTTGCTAGCAGGAAGTAAGTGTTACAAGGTTGAAGGCAGAACCTGAAGATAGCTGTGATCCAAATAGTGATATTCTTTACCTCAGGATTTCTCTGTCCCTGCATATGGACATTCTGCTCAGAGTATGCCCAGGGGTGGGGTGTGTCCTGTGCATTGTAGGATGTTTAGATATTCCTGTCTCCACGAACCCTTCTCCAGTGTGACAGGCAAAGCTGGCTCCAGGCAGGGATCAATAACCCCTAGGGGACAAAATCAAACCCAGTTAGAACCACACATTTAGTGTAACTTTTACACTAAATAAAGTGTACTTTTATACTTTTTCTAGCATTGCTATAGTAGAGGTTTAATAATAGCAAATATGAAAGAGCTTCAAAAGTGTGAGCAGAAGTCACTCTGTGAAATTGACATTCACACTAATAATATATTAATTACTTAATCAAACAAACAGACAAATACAGTGATCAGTTGTTCTGGGCTAAGTCGAATTGGCTCTTACATGGTGATGGGTCAATGTTCTTGGCTTCCATTCTCTCTGACCCTGCCATCCAGGGATCACTGGGACGCTGGACTCACCTGGCTGGGCTGTGTGACAGGACGGTGTCCTGTGGAAGTCTGAATTCCTCCCTGGATTACAGATGATAGGGACTCAAGCTCTGTCCTCAGCTGAGGCAGCAGGAAGGAATAAAACATTGGCCTCCAGCCAGAATAAGGACTTGTAACAAATAGACAAGAAGCATGGTCCTTCCTGTCCAAAGTTGCCAGGACTGAGGGACTGGAGACGAGAAGGTATTTACAACTTCCTGTGTCTGCTCATTAGGCACACTTCCCTCTCATGACTCCAAACTCTAAGCCCATGATTCCCAAGTGGGAAAGTCCTCTGGACAGAAAGGTTATTTTTCCAATGAACCTCAGTTCCCAAAAGACTAGGTTAGAGGTCATGTAAAATCAGTTTTTCTTTTCTTTTGTAGTGTCTTTCCCCGAACTTGCCCCCTTCCTGATATGTGAATCTTCTAGCATCTCACCTCAGCTTCAAGTTACAATTTTCTCCAAGTCTATGACCCAGTGTCCACTTGGATTAGGTCTCTTTATCTTCAAAGCACTCATATGTTTTGGGGACCCAGCCCTGTTATCTCCAAACACAGTTTGTTATTCTTTTCAATAAGGCAGAGGAGAGGGCTCTTCTGATAATAAACTTTGGCCAGTACACACATTGGCTTTAATTTGCTGTTACAATTAGGATTTTCTTACTTTACACAGGTAAAGGGCTATCACTTAGTCCTTTGTCATAAAATGGTTGTAATCATAACAGACATGTTTAGATCATTTTATGTGCTATAATGTGAGCTTGCATCTTATATGGATTGTTTGATTTAATATTTTAAATTTAATTATTTTTATTAAATACAATGTATTATTTGCCCCAGGTGTACAGGTCCATGAATCATCAGGCTTACACGTTTCACAGCACTCATCATAGCACATACCCTCCTCAATGTCCATAATAATTTTTATAAAAATATCATCCCTGAGCAAGTACACTATGATCTCCAATCTATGTTGCCAAAATGGTGCTTGATGCTGTCTAGTGACCTGTCCACATTGAATATATAGGTATGTTGTGGGCCTGGAGTGTCATTCTGCAGGCTGCTTCTAGCTTTCAAGCTCTCGGGCAGTTTCTCAACCAGAAATGAGTTTATCCCTGGGCATGTCTGGCAATTTCTGAAGGGATGCTGCTGAACACTCACAATCCAAAGGAAAGCACCCCAAAATATTATTATCCTACCACAAATATCAACCATAAAACCTGAGAAACCCATCCAGACTAGCATCTCTCCAACTTCAGTGTGCCTGTGAATCCACACAGATCCCACTAAATATTTGGGATCCAATCATAGTTCCAGGGTGCTCAGAGATTCTGTATTTCCAGCAAGCTTCCAGGCTATGTTGATGTGTGGATCCTAGAATACAGATAACTATTCATTAGCAAGGCTGTGATCCTGTGTTAAAGATAGTTGTACGGAGTTTTAAGTCTTCTGCACCATATATGGTCATTGCATGAAATTATGATGGACCCTATATTCACTCATTCTTCAGGCTGTGTAAAGTCCATGTTTATTGTTTTTGTAAGTGACCAAAGTAATACACATATGAAAAGCACTTTGTAGTATGAAGGATAATGCCCTCCCAGATATGTCCACATCCTGATGTCACTGCCTTTCATGTATTACTTGTTATAACACAGAAGAGTCAAGGTAGCAGGTTGAACAAGGTTGATAATCAGTCTGCCATTAAGATAAAGAGATTAGTTATGATTGTCCAGGTGGGACCAAGGTCATCACAACAGTCCTCTGAATGTTCAGGAAGGGTATAAAAGACTTTGTGTTAGAGAGAGATTGAAAATGCTGCCCTGTTGGCTCTGAAGGAAAAGGAAGAGCTAGAGCCCAGGAATGCAGGTGGCCAGCAAGAGCAACTGGAATTGGAAAGGGAACAGATTCTCCTCTAGAATGAACTCAGCCCTGCAGACATCTTGCTATTAGCCCGATGAGACTCCTTCCAAGCTTTTTACTCCAGAACTGTAAGAGCATGTATGTGTTTGTTTTAAGTAACTACTGTGGGGATGTTTTACAGAAGCAGGAGGGATCTCATATGAACATAGTCAATAAAATTGTTTGAGAATAGTTATTTTAAGTCTTCCAATTCACTTGTAGCTTCCCTTGGATAAGGGCAAATTGCAATACAGAACCCACAGTTAAGTAGATAAAAAACTAAAGCTATTTGGAGATATTCTACCCTATATGCTGGTTCAGTAAATGCCTCCAGGCTTAAATGAGCATGTGGCCTGACTACTAGGCCTTTGAGACAGTGACATAGGAAAGAAATTTGTGGTTCAAATTAAGGTCATCACTGTAATTTATAATTTTATGTCTATATTTCTGCATCCTTCTATTTCATGTTGATTCAGAATTCATTCTTTCCACAATCACTACACTTGGCTATTTTCTTTGGAGTAAAAAATTAATTTCCACAAATTTCATTCTTTTCTTACAACGTTCATATGAAGCCATGTTGGGCATTCCACATTGCCTTCAGAAATAAGAACAAAAAACAAAAAAGAAAAAAAAAGAAATAAGGACAGAGGCTCAGGGGCTTGAAATTTTTAATGATTACTTAACAAAGCAGTTAAAGTTTATGTAAAAGTCTTAATCATACATAAATGGAAATTTGGACTATGTGATCCTCATTTGGGGATAGCTCCTTCAATTCATCAACTTCTACACTTTAAATATGCAGTTTACTGTATGTAATTATATTCCATAGTTGGATAAGTCAAAAAATATCTATGGCACATGGATAAGGGTATGATATAGAGCACAGGTACCTGACTCTCCACTGAAGTTTTGTAAGATAGCTCTTCTAACAAGGAAGGAAAGCAAGTTTTAATTACTGAAGTGGGAACAGTGGGGTGATATTCAAATTCAAATAATTCACATAAGTATATTTAAATTGTTAATAGAAGAATAACCTACATATAGAAATGTAGTAATAAGACCATGGATTGTCTGAGACAGAAGAGCACTCAGGCCACACCACATCTTGGGTGAGCCTTAGTAATGCACTGTAGAGATATGCTACTCACCACAGATTCATGAGCATCTCAGTAGAGATCAGAAATGCTTCCCAAAGTATAATGTCACTTGACTGTAAAGATATTACTGATGATGAGAATAAGTGCAAGAGAAATGTAGCTAAGAGTCCATATCCTTACAATCTTCAGCCTCTGAGGAATCATTTAGACATTCAGAGTGTGACATCACCCCAACAACTCATGGCTGCCTTAATATTGGTGTTTCATTAGAGACTAAAACAACCTTAGCTTTCAATAGTAAGACCTCGAGGTCCTGTAAATCTCACATTCAGCATACAGAAATTCCTTAGAAACTTATGTTATCTCTATCACCCTTTCCTCCACAAATTTAAAAGGAAGTAACCAGTCTCTCCTCACAATCCCAGTGCAGCTCTTTCTGTCCATGGGTCTTATTCTTATGCTATAATAAAAGCATCTTCTTCTATTGTGAAATGGCTCAACAATTCTCTCTTGACTGTTGTGTTCCATGAGCTTCCATCAGTTGCTCTTCCCTTTGAAAAGGACAGCCTGTTACACAGCAAGTGCTGACTGACATAATAATCCAAGTGAACACACGTGAGACAACTAGAGCATGTGCTGCTCTTTATTTGTGGCCCATGATCTGACAAATGAGGAGAGTGGTTGTGATCATCCTATTACTGAAGTTTATTTCCAGTGACTTTATGAATAACTGACTGTATGTGGGCTTCCTTCAGGGTCACTGGAAGAGTTTGAATGACATACACATTTAACTTTTGTGCAGAAGAACTGGTGACCCTGAACTACATGATGGGCAGGACATCCAGCTGTCCTGTGAAGCATCCTCTGATCACACAAGTGGAAGAGATTTCTGAGCAGGAAGGAATTATGAAATAGATGATACTAAGATCCCTTAGCATTTGTGGCAAATGGAAAAGGGAGTTATCTCATGTAACCATAGAGAGAATCATATTATCAAGGAGCAGTTGAAATACTCATGTAGAAACAGGAAGATCACTTGGTGATAAAACATACAAGACACTAAGCAATCCTTCATGTCAATGAATAAACCCTTTGCAGACACCAATGTTATATGTTTCAATAAATAATAGATGCACAGCATGAACTGTGATATAAAAAAATGCAAAAAAGAAAAAAAGAAATATTTGAGTAGTAACAAAATGAGTATTTTGAAATTTTGTTTCATCATAGTTATGATCACCATGACATTAAGAACATAACAGGTTCATGTATTTATTCAAATTTGTCTTTTCCATGTAGTCTCCATTGGGAGATATATATTTGCTAATCAGTATTTGCAGGGGCTATGGTAGGTTTTCTGGACACTAAGCTGAATCACCAGGTAAAAACAGGAGACTCATTAGGACACAGTAGCATGTCTGTAGAGTAATTGCCTCATATTAAGTTTCTGGTTATTTCAGAGACAACCATGTGGAGTAAACACGGTCAGGTATGGGACACAATTATCAAAGAAACACTCAGGCTGCCCCAGTCATGAAATATCTCTTCAGAAAGCCTTCGGTAACCTCCATACTGACACATGAGTGACTCTGCTTTCCCCTTCAGAAGCTAAATTCTACTCATATAAAATTTACCAATAAATCTTGATCATACAGTCCCCTACCATTCTGGCCATGGACCTGGATAAGTGCATATCCTTCAGCAGCAATTTCTTTCCCTCCCTCTCAATGCTTCTTTCCTTCTGAAATTGCCTTTGGGCATCCCCTCTGCCCTCCAGGACCTGTTAAAAATATACCTGGTTTTGTTAGACTTCCCAGATGGGTTTTGCTGAGGTGTGTCTTGAAATCACAGTAAGAACCTAAGGGCTGGCTCAGCCATAGCAGAGGCTTTGGTCAGGGAAGTCTCTGTGGGAATGTCCACATGCACAGGAGTACAGGGAAGTAACTAGGCTTTCCTAGCCTGAGCATCCTTGTCTAAAGGGAAGGAGGTTAGAGTCCACATTATCAGGAAGAGGAGTGAGGGTATTGATGTAAAAGAACTGACAGACTCTAGGTGAAAATTGAGGTTTTATATATTCCTCTGCAACAAAGTTATGTGAGGGCTCAGTGGCCACACATAGTTTCTTAAATATGAGGAATACAGCTCAGGATTATTCTCCTGGGAAATCTAGGCATAATTTACTTGGCATGTCATAATTCATTCCAAATGAAATAGTTTCATTTGAAATGAAATTAGTTTAAAGAATCCTAATTGCCCCAGCTAAGATACAGAATTTACTAGGCATTTGTGATACAGTGTTCATGAATCATAGGAAGCCATGCAATTGACAAAGGGGAAATTCTGTGTGTATCAGACAGAGAAGAAGCTTAATAAAGGGAGTTAATTAAACTCAAAATGGTTGAAGGATCATATGTGAGATAGGAATCCATCAAAATCCTAGAGGAGAACAGACACAGTGACCTCTTCTACCTCAGCCACAGCAACTTCTTTCAAGACATGTCTCTGAAAGGCAAGGGAAGCAAAATAAAAATGAACTTTTGGGACTTCATGAAGATAAAAAAACCTTCTGCACAGCAAAACTAAAAGGAATCAACAAAAATCAATCAACAAAACTAAAAGGAAACCTATTGAATGGGAGAAGATATTTGCAATGTCATATCAGAGAAAAGCAAGGCATTCAAGATCTATAAAGAACTTCTCAAACTCAACATCCAAAAAACAAATGGTCCAGTCAAGAAATGGGCAGAAGACATGAACAGACATTTCTCCAAAGAACACATACATGTGGTCAATAGACACATGAATAAATGCTCCCCATCACTTCTCATCAGGGAAATATAGATCAAAACCACAATGAGATACCACCTTACACCAGTCAGAATGGCAAAAATTAACAAGACAGGAAGCAACAAGTGTTGGCAAGGATGTGGAGAAATGGGAACCCTTTCCCCACACTGTTGGTAGGATAACAAGCTATACAGCCACTCTGGAAAACAGTATGGAGGTTCCTCAGGAAGTTCAAAATAGAGCTACCATATGATCTAGCAATTGGACAAGTAGTTATTTACCCCAAAGATACAGATGTAGTGAAAAGAAGGGACACCTGGGGTGTCCACCATAGCTAAACTGTGGAAGGAGCTGAGATGTCCTTCAACAGATGAATGGATAAGGAAGATGTGTTTCATATATACAATGGAATATTACCCAGTCATCAGAAAAGATGAATACCTACCATTTACATGGACATAGATGGAACTGGAGGGCATTATGCTAAGTGAACTAAGTTAATCAGAGAATGAAAAGAAAAACCATTTTAGAAAGCAGAATAAGGACCTCCAAAATATGTGCACATCCTAATCCCTAGTACCTATGCACATGATATTGTATATTGCAAGAGAGAATTAAGGTGGCAGCTTGAAAAGCATAGCCACTCAACTTAAATTCAGATAAAACAGCGAGGAACTGAGAAATTGGAACCCTTTGTACTGTTGGTTAAAATGCATATTGGTCAAGCCATGGTGGAATATAGTATTAACTAAGAGAAGAATTAACTGGGAACTTGAGTATTTTGGGACCATGTTCATCATGGGTATTGGTCTGTAATTCTTTTCGATGGGGTTTTGTGTGGTTTTCTGATCAGGGTAATGCTGGACTCAAAGAATGAGTTTGGTAGTTGTCCCTCCATTTCTATTTTTTGAAACAGATACAGTAGAATAGGTATGATTTCTTCTTTAAAATTTTGGTAGAATTCCCCTGGGATGCCATTTGACCCCGGACTCCTGTTTTGGGGGAAGGTTTTGATTACTGGTTCAATTTCCTTGCATTTATTGATCTGTTCAGATTGTCTATTTCTTCCTGTTTCAGTCTTGGTAGTTTATAAGTTTCCAGGGCCTGGAAAGCCAAAAACCAAGGATGTACACTATATGTTGGCTAACTGAATTTAAATAAAAAAAATCCATATCATTAATATATAGCAGAATAGTAGTTTCAAGTGTACAATTTAGTAATTTAACACTTCCTTACATCACCCCATGCTCATCAAATCAAGTGTGTTGCTCAATCCCAATGATCTATTTTACCCACCTCTTAACCATCTATTTTTATTTTATTTAAAAAAATACCTTATTTTTTCAGTGTTCCAAAATTTATTGTTTATGCACCACACCCAGTGCTCCATGCAATATGTGCCCTCTTTAATACCCACCACTAGGCTCACCCCACCCTCCAATCCCCTCCCATCCAAAACCCTCAGTTTGTTTTATTTTTAAGTGGGCCCTATGTCCAGTGGGAGCCCAACACAGGGCTTGAATTCAGGAACCTGAGATCAAAACCGGAGTTGAGATCCCGAGTCAGAGGCCGGAGAGGCTAAGCCACCATGGTGCCCCTCAATCATTTTTAAGTGCACAGCTCAGTGGAATTAAATACATTAACATTGTTGTGAGCTGACATCACCATCTATCTCCAGAACTTTTTTCTTCTAGGGAACCTCAAGCTCTAAACCTAAATATATATATTTTTAATTACCAAAATATTATGTAAGTTATAAAAAAGAAGAAACAATACCTTTTAATTTGTCTTAAAGCATTAATTCTTAACTGTTTTGGCAAAACTGTCATGGAAGCCAAGGACCTAGTACTCATGGTTTTATGTTAGAGGAATACAGTTCTTCACCTCACTGAAGAGGGGATAGCCATTTTTTGGAGATACCAGTTCTGTGTTCCATCACAAATCAATATTTTGGAGGCCCAAGGATCCTAGTAACGAACAGCTCTTCACTCTTAGATTTGGAGAAATCTTTAAATCAGGGTTGTGATAAGGTGCTAGAAGGTTACTTCTATGGGAAGCAGGTGAGTTCAGGGAAAAATAATAACTGGATTCTCCTGACTTGTAATTTGGTCTTTTGGGACCAGAAAAACTACTGAAAAAAAAGTCCTATCTGTCCAGAACAATGTCCCATGGGGGATGATGTGCTCAAAGTTTGGAGAAACAGGAGGGAAATACACTTAAGGAGCAGATAGGGAGCTTTAAATATCTCTTTTGCTGTTGTCTCTCAACAGGTGCAACCTTGTGCTGCTGGGGCATGGTCATTTCTTTTGGATAGGAGATGCCTGTTCTATTGTTTGAGAACAGACTTCAGCGTCCATCATCAACTGTCTAGGAAGGAATCGGGACTTCTACATAAAGAACCCCACAAAGGTAAGTCTGAGAGCCCAGCACACATTGCAAGAAAGGGCCAGAGAGAATAGAAGGGTGGGAACATTTACCTGAAACTGCCTGAGAGCCAACTCAACCTAGCCCAGCACCACGACATTGCTAAGGTTGTTGGGTTGTTTGATTAGTTAATGATTAGATTAAATTATAATCCTAAAAAGAAAAGTAAACACTGAAATCAGCCATGCAGGAGAGATTGCTGAGAATTAAGTAGTATTGATGGAAGAGTGATGATGGGTGACAGAAAGTGGTTGCAGTGAGTAGAACAACAGTCTAAGAATCTTTGCAATTAAGAGGAATGAAGTTATAGGGTATTATCTACAATAGCTAGGCAGTCAAATGAAAGCATTCTTTTATTCTTTTAAGCCATCGAAAATTTGAGTATGTTCTCATATTGATGAGAAAGACCCAGACCAATAGATCATAAGACATACATTTCACAGTGACCTTTTTCTTGCTGAGAATTCCAATAAATTAATATGTGAAATATGTAAAATTAATATGTAAATATGTAATGAATAATATGTAATATTAATATGTGAAAGGGTTATAGGAGAAAAGCTTTACATTACAATTATTTCCTTCCTGGGAGGATTAGTATATTTGTGTGTTTCCTAGACGTTTGTTTTCTCTTTTGTTTTATGGGTTTCAAGCGTTCATATTCCTGTTTTTGATTGCATTTTTTCAAGCATAGGAATTGAAGTTTTTCCTTCAATTTTGTTATCTGACCTTCAGTTCCTTTATGTACGTGTAGATGTATCTGAGGGTAGTAGGAAAGTTAATACATTTTGTGTGCTCAAACCTATCATTTGATCATATTTTCCTCCCTCTCTTGCTTGTTTAAGTGTAGAAAGTTCCACAACATCTAAAGTAATAAATCACCTTTTATACATATTTTCACCTTGTGTTTACATTTCTGTTATTTGTTATTGTACCTTTTGGCCTTTTGTGATTAGACCTATTTCTCAGTCATGTCATTGGCAGCCAATGTTTTTAAGGTATTCTTTTTTATCATTTGACCAACATTCACTTTCTTAAATAAATATGAAGTAATATATATCTCTATATGAAATGAAAGCATCACTTTAGATAATGCTTCCTACCCACTGTTTTGTTATAACTTTTTTTTTTTTTTAAAGTAATCTGTATACCCAAAGTGGGGTCAAACTGACAAACCCAAAATCAGGAGCTGTACTCTTTACTGACTGAACCAGACAGATGCCCCTGTTTCCATGTCTTTTGTACTTTACTCTTGAATTAGTGACCCATGTTGATGTCATTAAATTAATACTACTTTATGCCTGTCTAGAAAGTTAGTTTTAGATTGTTGTGTTTCAGACTGTTGTTTGAGATAGCTTCATGCCTAATCTATTCTTACTCCTACTGTTATTCTTTGTTCCATAAACTTTTAGTTTCTTTTAAAACTTACATTTCTAGGGGTGCTGGGTAGCTCAGTCGATCGAGCATGTGACCTATTATTTTAGCTCAGGCCATGCTGTTAGGGTCATGAGATGGAGCCCTGAGTTTCGCTCTGGGCTGATTATGGAGTCTTCTTGAGTTTGTCTCTCTGCCTGTCCCTCTATCCTGCTTCCACTTAGCTTCTGTACTCTCTCTTTCTCCCCCCAAAATGTTGTGTTTCTATATTATGCACACACAAATATTCATATCCTTAAGAAAAGATTTTATGTGTTTATTTGAGAGAGACACAGAGAGAAAGAGTATGTGCGAGAAGGCACAAACAGAGTGGAGAGGCAGAGGGAGAAGCAGGCTCCCGCTGAGTAGGGAGCCAGACAGGGGGCTGGATCTCAGCACCCCAGGATCCTGATCTGAGCCCAAGATACACGCTTACCTGATTGAACTACCCATATGCTCCTGTTCATACACTTTCATACAAATTCATGAATAGAACTTATACACATTATAAATTGCCTTTAGGCTTTAGTACAGTATTTTTTTAATAGCTTGTCTCCCTCAATAGTACCTTACAGACTTGCTTCTACCATCCTGTATAGTGATAATTCATTATTTCAGTGATTGCATAGTATTTCAAGGTTTGGCTGGGTCATTTACACTTTTGAAGATTTTTCATATTCTTTCTCATTAAATTGCTATTTTATCAATGGTACAAAGATATTTTGAGACCGAGTTAAAATGCTGGCTCTCCACTGGGGGCAATTTTGTCTTTCTGGGGACATTGAACAATGTTCAGGGACATCTTAGGCTGTCAGGTAAGGGTGGTATCACTAGACGTGGTAGTCCTCTAGACATCCTACATTGCCCAGGACAAACCCCAGCACAGAGACTAATCTGGGCCTGAATAATATTAGTGCTGAGATTGAGAAACCCTGAGGTAAATAATGCTTTCTATATTTTTAATACTTACAGCTGTTTTCAGATTATTCCCCAAATGTTATAGGACCTCACATTTCTGTGATGGAAATTAAAGAACACCACTTTGCTGCCTGTTTAAAAGTTCCAATTCCAATTGATGTGATAGCTTTTTAAGTTTTTTTATAGGCTGTTGGGTATGGAAGGAATTTCTTATTCTTTTCATGAGCAATTAGCGAGTTTGAGCAAATTCATACATTTGGTCACCATTTTGATTTACCCATTATTATTATATGCCCATATATTATATGCCCACTTTCTACAGTTGCCAGCATTTCAAATGATTTTTACAGATTGTTTCTCTATTGAATTCTATGGAGATATTTGGGCCATAAAAATGTTTTTAATTCTATGAGTTAATGTATAACTTTTTCAATTTCTTGCCTTAATTAAGATTGCCTGTTGATTTTAGTTGTTTCATTTTATTTTTTTATTTTGGGGAATTTTTTTAAAGGACTTTGGGTGATTTTTTGTATTTTTTTAAATTTATTTTTAATTTCCATATAATTGACAAGCAGTGTTATATTAGTTTTAGGTGTACAGTATAGTGATTCAATAATTGTATACATTACTCAGTGCTCATCATGGTAAGTCTACTTTTCATTCCCTTCACCTATTTCACCCATTCCCCCATCCACTTCCCATCTGGCAACCACCAATTTGTTCTCCACATTGAAAAGTCTGTTTTTTGTTTGGTTTTCTTTTTTGTTGTTGCTGTTCATTTGTTTTGTTTCTTAATTTCTATATGAGTAAAATCATATGTTATTTGTATTTCTTTGACTGAGTTATTTCACTTATCACTATAACCTCTAGAGCCACCCATGTTGTTGCTTTTGGCAAAACATCATTCTTTTTAATGGCTGCATAATATTCCATTGCATATATATCAATCAATCTTCTGTATCCATTCATCTATAAATGGACACTTGAGGTGCTTCCATACCTTGGTTTTTGTAAATAATGTTGCAAAACATAGGGTTCATGTGTATTTTTGAATTAGTGTTTTTGTCTTCTTTGGGTAAATACCCAATAGTAGGATTAGTTGATCTTGTGGTATTTCTATTTTTAAATTTTTAAGGAACCTCCATTCTGTTTCCACTGTAGCTGAAGCAGTTGAATTCCCACCAACAGTGCATGACTGTTCTCTCTTCACCACCTCTGCACTAACACTTGTTATTTCTTGTCTTTTTATATTAGCCATTTGACTGGTGTAAGGTGATACTCTTTTGGATGTCACACAAATGGAATTATTTCATTCCCTTCTCAGACTCTTCACTGTTTGCATATAGAAATACAATTATTTGTTGAAGAGTTGCTTTATATCCAGTACTTGGCTGAGTTAATTTATTAGTTCTGTTAGTGTTCTGTGGGATCTTTATGATTTTCTACATTTAAGATCAAAACACCTGCATATATAAATGTATTTCTTCCTTTCCAGGTTGGATGTATTTTATTTCTTTTTCTTTCTTTAATTGTTCTGGCTAGAACTTCCAGTGTTATGTTGAGCAGACATCAGGAAAGTGGGCATCCTTTCCTTGTTTCTGATCATAAAGGAAAAATGTCGACTGTATCCCCATTGAGTATTATGCTTCCTGTGGGTTTTCTTTAAATGGTTTTATGTTGAGATAGTTTTCTTCTATTCCTATTCCTCGTTCTTTTTTTTAAAATTTCTTTTCAGTGTTCCAGAATTCATTGTTTGTGCATCACACCCAGTGCTCCATGCAATATGTGCCCTCCATAATACCCACCACCAGGCTTACCCAACCTCCCAACTCCTGCCCCTCCAAAAACCAGAGATTGTTTTTCACAGTTTTTAATGTTTTTATCATGTTCTATACACACACATAAACATCAACATCCTGAGTGCAGAATATAAACAATAATATATCTTCAGGTTAGTAATGCATGATTGTGTTGTGCTTGTTCTTTCTTATTTTTGTAGTCACATTAATGACATGGAACTGGAGAATGACACACAAATTTTGGGATTTCTTCTTCTGGGATTTTCAGAGGGACCAGAATTGCAACCCTTCCTCTTTGGGCTGTTCCTGTCCATGTACCTGGTTACCATACTTGGAAATCTGCTCATCTTCTTGGCTGTTAGCTCAGATTCCCATCTCCATATGCCCATGTACTTCTTCCTTGCCAACCTGTCCTTTGTAGACATCTGTTTCACCTCCACTACCATTCCCAAGATGTTGGTGAATATAGAAACACAGAAAAAAGTCATACCTTATGGCAGCTGCATCATGCAGATGTTCTTTTTTATACTTTTTGCAACTTTGGACAACTTCCTCTTGACTGTGATGGCTTATGATCGCTTTGTGGCAATCTGCCACCCCCTACACTACATGGCAACAATGAGCCCTCAGCTCTGTGGACTGCTGGTTCTGGTATCCTGGATCATGAGTGTCCTGCATTCTTTGCTACAAACCTTAATGGTGTTGCAGCTATCCTTCTGTACAGAGGTGGAAATCCCCCACTTTTTCTGTGAACTCAATCAGATGATCCAACTTGCATGTTCTGACACCTTTCTCAATAACATGGTGATGTATTCTGCAGCTATCCTCCTGGCTGGTGTTCCCCTAGCCGGGGTACTTTACTCTTATTCTAAGATAGTTTCCTCCATATGTGGGATTTCATCATCTCAGGGCAAGCATAAGGCATTTTCCACATGTGCGTCACATCTCTTGGTTGTCTCCTTATTTTATTGTACTAGCCTAGGAGTGTACCTTAGCTCTGCTGCTACCCAGAGCTCCCACTCAAGTGCAGTAGCCTCGGTGATGTACACAATGGTCACACCTATGCTGAATCCCTTCATCTATAGTTTGAGGAACAAAGATATAAAGGAGGCTCTAAATGTATTTTTCAGAGCATCCATAAAGAGGCCATTTTTCAACAAGTACCTGTGCTTGCAGGCTTAGTGCCTAATACCCAGAAATTGTGATTCTTTAGTCAGATCATGAAAGAGGAACTTAATCTCTCTTTTATATCCTGGAGTTTCAATTTTTCTAAAGATCAACTGCTTTATGGAATTTAAATAAGTGTCTGTTAAATTTTCTACTGCTTCTGAGAGCTAACAATTTTTTTTTTTGTTTCCTTAATTTCCAAAGTTCGTCCCAACCTTGAATTAGAAACTATTTGGAGATTCCCATTTGCCTCATATAGTAATGAATGGTCCTAGTTTTATTAACTAAATGACATTGGCAACTGAGGTCATTTTTATAATTTTTTTTTGTAGAGGAAATTCTAAGATCACAGTTTTTCACTCTGTCTGTCATTCTTTCTATGTTAATAACTTAAATACCCTTCTTGGTAATACAAGCTTTAACCTACTATTTTGTTTCATAGGTAGTCATGGGACTTTATGATCCTCCTTAAGATCATGTTCCTGATCCTATCAGCTAAGCATCCACAGTATCTCTGTCAGAGAATAGTAAGGCAGAAATTGCTTATGAAAAACGCCCCTCAAGTGTAATCTATGGAAAGACAAATTTGCACAAACCAATTTACTTAATATGTAAATATGTGTCATAGAATACCTGAAATACGATGTTAAATTTTCTATCACACCATATTTTTTTGTGGATAATGTGTTTTTGATCATGAACATCTATTCCTTACGGTGTCCATGTTTAAAGGGTTTTATTAATTGTACTGAAGAATTTAGTGGTAGAATATGGGTTATTTAATTGGATGACATCCTGTTTCTACTTGAAAAATTCAAGCCCTGCCTACAAATATTACTCCTTCCATTGCCCTAAACTCTCCCCCTTTAAAAATGTTGTCATCAATATCATAGTGTGAGTGAGTGAACAATTGGTGCATTCATTCTGTCATTAATTTCTTTACCATTTTTTTGTTCTAAACTCTCTTTCATCCTATGATCAGAGGATCATAGATCAATTCCAGACAAGAGCTGGAATTACTGTTCAGTAATGCCCTGAGAGTGGAAACTTGTGACTTAGGGTCCCACAAGTTATTCCTGTAAAAAAATAGAGGTCTTTCCAAACTCTCCCAGTTACCTGAATGGGAGTCTCAATGGTGTCAACTTTTAGTACAGTTATTTGAAATAAATGTGAATAACCAGGCCATTATGAATAGTGCTTTCATATATCAGAAAAATATCAAAACTAAAAAGCAGTTGATTATTCTTAATATTCTCAGTTCTGTTTACATTGGTTATTGAATCAGTCACCAATTGCTGTATGAAAAGCCATGCTAAATGTAAAAGATATAAGATTATGTTTCCTTTAAAATAGCATGGAGGCCTATGATGGGGAAGTCTTTTGGTCTCCACTGGTCTCTTGAGGCTGTGGTCAGCTGTAGCTCAGCTGGAAATGCTCCATTCATCCTAGCTGCATTCTCGCATTAGGCTGGTTTAGGTTGACCATGGTTACAGTTGTTGAGCTCTGTTTTACATGTTTTTACCTCTCACAGCAAGATAGTCTGGACTTGTGTACATAGAAGAGGCAGAGTTACAAGGCAGCAGCAAAAACACACAATGACCCCTTGAAGCACATTGTCATTTTCAGCAGATACTATTAGTCAAGGCAAAAACACCCCAACTAAGTTCAGTACAGATTCAAAGTTGGAGAAATAGACTCTACCTCTCAATGAAAGGAGCTTCACAGTCACATTGCCAAGTACGTGGATACAGAGATAAGTGTTGAATTGTGGGCATCTCAGCAAAAAGGTCTACAGTCTGTACAATTTTCAATTTAAAAAAAATTTATTGGTGTAGAACATAAAGCCAACATAGAGAACAATCTAGTAAGTATAATACAGTGATTTAATAATTCTACACATGACTTGGACTCATGATTGTGAGTATGCTCTACATAAAAATTAAAGATGAACTATACACTGGCTAACTGAACATATTAAAAATTAAGAAAAATTAAAATGGAAATGGAATAAAAATAAATTTTCTTAAAAAAAATGAACAAAATAGAAGATGGCGGGGAAGAAGGAGGAGGCGTCTTTTCAACCTGTACCCCAAAGTGAGATGATTACCTACCAAAGAACTCCGATCACCCATAAAATCAGCCTGAGATCAGAATTATACATGTCTGTATCTCTACAGTGGCAAAAGACGCCAGTGGGCAGGTGAAGCAGAGTGGGAACATCGGACTGATATAAGAAGATAAACAAAGCGGGGAGGGAGCCACCAGAGGCGACTGATTGGAAAGTAATACCCCTAATACGAGAGTGCCCTGGATCTGGGGACCAGCATTAACTTGGAGACTGGTTGAAAGCACTCAGAAAGAGCAAAGGATCATGGGGGGGGTATATTGTGGGAATCGGGGTGGCTAGGGAGAGGGGGTTCCCTGGACCCAGGACAGCCTCCCCTGGTGCTGAGCCAGAGAGAGTGTGGCGGAGAAATCAGGTCTTGGTCCCTGAGCTGCCAGGGCGCCAGAGAAATCATGGGGTCGGGCTCCTGTGAGGGGCTGGGAGCCTCGCCAGATGGCAGAACACCGAGCTGTGCTAACAGAGCTGGAGATGCACATGGGCCACACCCTCCCTTGAGAGAGGTGCGGGAAGGCCCACCTGGCTCTCTTAGACCTGCGCCATTGTTTCAGAACCTGAGACGTGCTCCTGCCCCAAACTCTCCCCTGAGATGGGTGCACGAAGGCCCAGCCTGGTGTTCTTGGACCCGTGCCCAGCTATCAGCCTGAGATGCATGCGTGACCCACAGCCTCCCCTGAAAGAGGTGCACACAAACCCAGCACACTTAGATCCAGAGGGACCAGGCACTCCCAGCCCAGGCCAGCAGGAAAATCTCAGTGTGCAATCACTGCTTGGAACATCTCTGGCGGTCTGGAGCTGCCCAGACAGCCACCGCTGCTGTGGTTTTGGGTACAAGCAGAAGATCCAGTGCCCCAGGGACCATGACTCAGAACCTGCTTTGCCAGTGGCCAAGGAGGAATTTAGAAGGGCTCTGCAGACTGAGGCTTCTCTCTGAGAGGGAGGTCAGGGTGCAGTTTGATTTCCTCTAACCTACAAAAATGATCAAATGCAGTAAAGGCGAGAGAAAAAAAAAGTGAACAAACATAAAAACCTCCAGAGAAGTCTCTGTTCATATCACCTGCCCATTTTTTTTTTTTTTATATGATTGTCTGTTTTGTGTGTGTTGAGTTTGAGGAGTTCTTTATAGATCCTGGAAAACAGCCTTTTGTCTGTACTGTCATTTGCAAATATCTTCTCCTGTTATGTGGGTTGCCTCTTTGTTTTGTTGATTGTTTCCTTTGCTGTGCAGAAGCTTCTGATCTTGATGAAGTCCCAAAAGTTCATCTTCACTTTTGTTTCCTTTGCCTTTGGAGACATATCTTGAAAGAAGTTGCTGTGGCTGATATTGAAGAGGTTACTGCCTATATTCTCCTCTAGGGTTCTGATGGATACCTGCCTCATGTTGAAGTCTTTTATCCATTTCAAGTTTATCTTTCTGAATGGTTATCAGACACATGGAAAAATGTTCATCATCACTAGTCATCATGGAGATTCAAATATAAAACACATTGAGATACCACCTTACACCAGAGAGAATGGCCCAAATACACAAGACGGGAAGCAACATGTGTTGGAGAGGATGTGGAGAAAGGGAAAACCTCCTATACTGTTGGTGGGGATGCAAGTTGGTGCAGCCACTTTGGAAAAAAGTGTGGAGATTCCTCAAGAAATTAAAAATAGAACTTCGCTATGACCCTGCAATTGCACTTCTGGGTATTTACTCCAAAGATACAGATGGAGTGAAAAGAAGGGCCATCTGTACTCCAATGTTTATAGCAGCAATGGCCACGGTCGCCAAACCGTGGAAAGAACCAGGATGCCCTTCATCGGATGAAGGATAAAGAAGATATGGTCCATATACACTATGGAGTATTATGCCTCCATCAGAGAGGGTGAATACCCAACTTTTGTAGCAACATGGACGGGACTGGAAGAGATTATGCTGAGTGAAATAAGTCAAGCAGAGAGAGTAAATTTTCATATGGTTTCACTTATTGTAGAGTACAACAAATAGCATGGAGGACAATGGGAGATGGAGAGGAGAATGGAGTTGAGGGAAATTAGAAGGGGAGGTGAACCATGAGAGACTATGGACTCTGAAAAACAATCTGAGGGTTTTGAAGGGGTGGAGGGTGGGAGGCTGGGGGAACCAGGTGGCGGGTATTGGAGAGGGCATGGATTGCATGGAGCACTGGGTGTGGTGCGAAAACAATGAGAACTCAATGGGAAAAAGCTTGCAGCCTTCCCGTTGAGATCAGAAGCATGACAAGGATGCCCACTCTCACCACTCTTGTTCAACATAGTATTAGAAGTCCTAGCAACAGCAATCAGACAACAAAGAGAAATAAAAGGTATCCAAATTGGTAATGAAGAAGTCAAACTCTCTCTCTTCGCAGATGACGTGATTCTTTATATGGAAAACCCAAAAGACTCCACCCACAAACTACTAGAACTCATACAGCAATTCAGCAATGTGGCAGGATACAAAGTCAATGTGCAGAAATCAGTGGCTTTCTTATACACTAACAATGAAAATACAGAAAGGGAAATTAGAGAATCGCTTCCATTTACTATAGCACCAAGAACCATAAGATACCTGGGAATAAACTTAATCAAAGAGGTAAAGGATATGTACTCGAGGAACTACAGAACACTCATGAAAGAAACTGAATAAGACACAAAAAGATGGAAGACAATTCCATGCTCTTGGATTGGAGGAATAAACATTGTTTAATGGTCTATACTGCCTAGAGAAAACTATCCTTTTAATGCCATTCTGATCAAAATTCCACCAGTATTCTTCAAAGAGCTGGAGCAAAGAATCCAAAAATTTGTATGGAATCAGAAGAGACCCCGAATCGCTAAGGAAATGTGAAAAACAAAAATAAAACTGGGGGCATCACGTTACCTGATTTCAAACTTTATTACAAAGCTGTGATCACCAAGACAGCATGGTACTGGCATAAAAACGGACACATAGACCAGTGGAACAGAGTAGAGAGCCCAGATATGGACCTTCAACCCTATGGTCAATTAATCTTCGACAAAACAGGAAAAAATATACAGTGGGGAAAAGGCAGTCTCTTCAATAAATGGTGCTGGGAAAACTGGACTGCTATATGTAGAAGAATGAAACTCGACCATTCTCTTACACTGTACACAAAGATAAACTCAAAATGGATCAAAGACCTCAACGTGAGACAGGAATCCATCAGACTCCTAGAGGAGAACATAGGCAGTAATCTCTTCGATATAAGCCACAGCACCTTCTTTCAAGATATGTCTCCAAAGGCAACAGAAACAAAAAGGGAAAATAAACTTTTGGAACTTCATCAAAACCAAAGATTCTGCACAGCAAAGGAAACAGTCAAGAAAACAAAGAGGCAACCCATGGAATGGGAGAAGATATTTGCAAATGACAGTACAGACAAAAAGTTGATATCCAGGATCTATAATGAACTCCTGAAACTCAACACATATAAAACAGACAACCATATCAAAAAATGGGGAGAACATATGAAGAGACAGTTTTCTAAGGAAGATATACTAATGGCTATCAGACACACGAAAAAATATTCACCATCCTTAGCCATCAGGGAGATTCAAATTAAAACCACATTGAGATATCACCTTACACCAGTTAGAATGGCCATAATTAACAAGACAGGAAACCAACATGTGTTGGAGGGGATGTGGAGAAAGGGGAACCCTCTTACACTGTTGGTGGGAATGCAAGTTGGTCCAGCCTCTTTGGAGAACATTGTGGAGATTCCTCAAGAAATTAAAAATAGAGCTTCCCTATGACCCTGCAATTGTACTCCTGGGTATTTACCCCAAAGATACAGATGGAGTGAAAAGAAGAGCCATCTGTACTCCAATGTTTATAGGAGCAATGGCCACGGTTGCCAAACTATGGAAAGAACCAAGATGCTCTTCAACGGACGAATGGATAAGGAAGATGTGGTCCATATACACACTATGGAGTATTATGCCTCCATCAGAAAGATGAATACCCAACTTTTGTAGCAACATGGACGCGGCTGGAAGAGATTATGCTGAGTGAAATCAGTCAAGCAGAGAGAGTCAATTATCATATTGTCTCACTTTTTGTGGACCATAACAAATAGCTTGGAGGACAACGGGAGTTAGAGAACAGAAGGGAGTTGAGGGACATTGGAAGGGAGGTGAATCATGAGAGACTGTGGACTCTGAAAAACAATCTGAGGGGTTTGATGCGGCAGGGGTGGGAGGTAGGGGGAACCTGCTTGTGGGTATGGAGACAACACGGTTTGCATGGAGCACTGGGTTGGTGCAAAAACAATGAATACTGTTATGCTGAAAATAAATAAATTAATTTAAAAAATTAAAAAAAGAATTTATTTTCTCAAAAAAATGTGAATACTCTTACACTGAAAATAAATTTAAAACATTAAAAAATAAACAAATTAAATAAAATGAACAAAATAAAAATAAATAATGGTTGAGTCTACAGAATTTTATATACTTATTTCCTATTATCTGTAAATAAATATGAAATTTTACTTCTTTCCTTTTTTTTTATTTTGATGCTTTTTATTTCTTTATCTCACCTGATTGATCGCTAGGATTTTGTTGAATAAGAGTGGTGAGAGTGCTTTAATGTTTATTATGTCTGTTAATAATAAAGCTATTCTTGCTTTCTTGTGATAAGTATTGTAGTTTTTTGTTAAGAGTTCTCACAGAAGTTAATGATGACTTCAGGGTCTCAGTAATTTTCTCATAGTCATCCTAAACCATAAGAAAAACAAAAAAAAATTTAAAAAGACTTTTATTTATTTATTTGACACACAGAGAGAGACAGTGAGAGAGGGAACACAAGCAACTGGAGTGGGAAAGGGAGAAGCAGGCTTTCCACTGAGCAGGAAACCTGATGTGAGGTTCAATCTTAGGACTCTGGGATCATGATGTGATCTAAAGTCAGCCACTTAAGGACTGAGTTACTCAGGTGCCCCTAAAAGCAAAACAAATTCTTTGTTAATTGCTTGTGTCCAAACAACTTAGCACCTGTTGGGAACTGCATAAATTTTGTGGGAGCATAAATTTGCAATAAATTTGGGAAAATACCTAGAAGCATGATTGTTGGATTGTACAGTAAGGCTATGCTTAACTTTGCAAGAAACTGCCAAGCCATCTTCATGTGACTGTAGTGTTTTTCCTTCTGACCAGCAGTGAGTAAGTGTCCATTGGCTTACATCCTTGGCATCATTTATTGTTTTCAGTGTTTTGGCTTTTAGCCATTCTCATAGTTGTGTAATGGTATCTCATTGTTTTTTAATTTATTTATTTAGGACATCATTAGTTTTTGAGGTAGTGATCAGTGATTTATTAGTTGTGTATAACACCCAGTGCCCATCATAACACATGCCCTCCCTTAGTACCCATCACCCTGTAATGCCCTTCCCTCACCCTCTCCTGTTTGAAACCCTCAGTCTGTTTCCCAGTGTCCATAGTGTCTCATGGTTCATCTTACTCTCTGATTTCTCCCCCTTCAGATTTCCCTTCCTTCCCCTATGATCCTCTGTGCTATTGCTTATGTTCCACATATGATTGAAACCATATAATAAATGTCTATTTCGGGCGCCTGGGTGGCTCAGTGGGTTAAGCCGCAGCCTTTGGCTCAGGTCATGATCTCAGGGTCCTGGGATCGAGTCCCACATCGGGCTCTCTGCTCAGCAGGGAACCTGCTTCCTCCTCTCTCTCTGCCTACTTGTGATCTCTCTCTGTCAAATAAATAAATAAAGTCTTTTAAACAAAAAAGAAGTGTTTTTAAAAAATATAAATGTCTATCTCTTCTTGACTTATTTCGCTTAGTGTAATCCCCTCCAGTTTCATCCTAGAGAGAAAGAGTATATTTTTACAGAGCCAACGTTTCCATCTGTCAGGTATAAATAATAAGTACAAATTTGCATACATTTAATAACACAGTTTATAAATATAAAAACTAATCTGGCAAAACTCCCAGGAAAAACAGAGGAATCTCTAACCACAGTGGGAAAATTTAATAAACATCTCTTAATAACAGAATGGACAGAACTTCAATTAAAGAATTGAACAACACATTCAATCTAATAGATGTATACAAAAGAGATGATTGATTAAACACTCATAAATCTGGGGCTGCCTGGGTGGCTCAGTCAGTTAAACCTCTGCCTTCAGCTCAGGTCATGATCCCAGGGTCTTGGGATCGAGCCCCACAACAGGCTTTCTGCTCAGCAGGGAGTCTGCTTCTTCCTCTCTCTGACTGCCTCTCTGCCTACTTGTAATCTCTGTCTGTCAAATAAATAAATAAAAAATCTTTAAAAACAAAACCACTCATAAATCTAAGTACAAAGTTTTGATGCTTGCCCTAATTAAAAATAAATCAATGACATTGAAAATTGTCATACTTTAAGAAAGGGTGAAAATAGACACTCTTGTCTTGCTCCTGATCCCAAAGAGAAGTGTTTTATAACCATTCAACACTGATATAATGTTATTGTGGGATTGTCATATACGTTTTTCTTTTATGTTGATATATGTTCCTCATATACCCAGTTTGTTGAAGGTTTTATTTGTTTGTTTGTTGTTGTTGTTGTTTTGTTTCAATCATGAAAGGATGTTGTATTTTGTCAAAAGCTTTTTTTTCTGCATGTATTAAGATGATCATAGGATTTTTCTATTTCATTTTATTAATGGGGTGTATGGCATTTATTGATTAGTGTGAGTGATTTAATTCCCACATATTTGTCAATATATCGGATATCTGTGTCCTTCCATCCATTGTAACATTATTCACAATAGCCAAGACATGGAAACAGCCCAGTATCCATCAACAGAGGAATTAATAATGATGGCATATCAGTACAAGGGAATTCAACAAATTAAAAAAAAGAGGAAGACAGCCTTTCCTTAGCTAAAACATGGAAGAACCCAAGGGCATTACACTAAGTGAAATAATCAGTCAGAGAAAGACAATTACTGTGTGATCTTTCTTATAAATAAAATTCAAAAATCTGAACTCATAGAAACAGAGAGTAGGCGATGCATGAGTGAGTCAGTTGGTTAATTGTCTGCCTTTGGCTCAGGTCATAATTCTGGTGCCTGGGACTGAATCTCCCATCAGGCTCCTTGCTCAGCAGAGAGCCTGCTTCTTTCTCTGCCTGATAGTCCCCTGTTTGTGCTCTCTCTCTCTCTCTCTCTCTATTTTTTTCACTCTCTCTATTAATAAATAAGATCTTAAAATAAAAGAAAAAAACAGTAGGTTGATGTTTACCTGGGGTTTGGAAAAATGAGAAGATGCTGGTGAAAGCCTACAAACAGTTATAAGATGAATGAGTTCAGGGAACTTATGTACAACATTGTCAATACACTTAATTCTATTATGTTGTATACTTGAATGTTGATACAGCGTACATAGTGAATGTTCCTACAACAAAAATAAATGATAACTTTGTGAAGTGATGGATGTATTTACTAACTTTATGTAGTGATCACCAAGTTGTATGTTTAAACTATGCTATAGTAAATGGAATCGATTCTCTAATTTCCCTTTCTGTATTTTCATTGTTAGTGTATAAGAAAGCCACTGATTTCTGTACATTGCCTTTGTATCCTGCCACATCGCTGAACTGCTGTATGAGTTCTAGTAGTTTGGGGATGGAGTCTTTTGGGTTTTCCATATAAAGAATCATGTCATCTGCAAAGAGAGAGAGTTTGACTTCTTCATTGCCAATTTGGATACCTTTTATTTCTCTTTGTTGTCTGATTGCTGTTGCTAGGACTTCTAATACTATGTTGAACAAGAGTGTTGAAAGTGGGCATCCTTGTCGTGTTCCTGATCTCAACGGGAAGGCTGCAAGCTTTTTCCCATTGAGGATGATATTTGCTGTGGGTCTTTCATAGATAGATTTGATGAGGTTCAGGAATGTTCCCTCTATCCCTATACTTTGAAGCGTTTTAATCAGGAACGGATTCTGGATTTCGTCAAATGCTTTTCCTGCATTGATTGAGAGGACCATGTGGTTCTTCTCTCTTCTCTTATTAATTTGTTGTATCACATTGATTGATTTGCGAATGTTGAACCATCCTTGTAGCCCAGGGATGAATCCCACCTGGGCATGGTGGATAATCTTTTTAATGTGCTATTGGATCCTGTTTGCTAGGATCTTGTTCATAGTCTTAGCATCCATATTCATCAGTGATATTGGTCTGAAATTCTCTTTCTTGGTAGGGTATTTGCCTGGTTTGGGGATCAGGGTAATGCTGGCTTCGTAGAAAGGGTCTGGAAGTTTTCCTTCTGCTTCAATTTTTTGAAACAGCTTCAGGAGCATAGGTGTTATTTCTTCTTTGAAAGTTTGGTATAATTCCCCAGGGAATATGTCAGGTCCTGGGCTCTTTTTTTTTGGGGGGGGGGGGGGGTTTAGTCAGTGCTTCAATGTTGTTACTAGATATCAGTCTATTCAGGTTGTTGATTTCTTTCTGGTTCAATTTTGGTAGTTTATAGTTTTCCGGGAATGCATCCATTTCATCTACGTTGCTAAGCTTATTGGCATATAACTGTTGATAGTAACTGCTGATGATTGTTTCTATTTCCATGGTGTTAGTTGTGATCTTTCCCTTTTCATTCATAATTTTTTTTAAAATTTTTCTTTAACATTCATTTGTTTTTTTCAATTTATTTATTTTCAGAAAAAGAGTATTCATTATTTTTTCACCACACCCAGTGCTTCATGCAATCTGTGCCCTCTATAATACCCACCACCTGGTACCACAACCTCCCACACCCCCGCCACTTCAAAGCCCACAGATTGATTTTCAGAGTCCATAGTCTCTCATGATTCACCTCCCCTTCCAATTTACCCCAACTCCCTTCTCCTCTCTAACACCCCTTGTCCTCCATGATATTTGTTATGCTCCACAAATAAGTGAAACCATATGATAATTGACTCTCTCTGCTTGACTTATTTCACTCACCATAATCTTTTCCAGTCCCGTCCATGTTGCTACAAAAGTTGGGTATTCATCCTTTCTGATGGAGGCATAATACATTCATAATTTTATGAATTAGGGCTTTCTCTCTTTTCTTTTGGATTAGTGTGACCAATGGTTTATTGATCTTATTTTTTCTTTCAAAAAACCAGCTTCTAGTTTCATTGATACATTCTACTGTATCAGTGGTTTCTACCTCATGATCTCAGCTCTAATCTTGAATATTTTCCTTCTTATGTGTGGAGTTTGTTTGATTTGTTGTTGATTCTCCAGTTCTTTAAGGTGTAGAGACAGGTGCTGTGTTCTGGATTTTTTAATTTTTTTGAGGGAGCCTTGGATGGCTATGTATTTCCCCCTTAGGACCACCTTTGCTGTATACCATAGGTTTTGGACAGAAGTGTCTTCATTCTCATTGATTTCCATGAATTGTTTCAGTTCTTCTTTGATAATCCTGGTTGATCCAAGCATTCTTAAGCATGGTGGCCTTTAGCTTCCAGGTGTTTGAATTCCTTTTGAGCTTTTCCTTGTGACTGAGCTCCAGTTTCAAAGCATTGTGATCTGAGAATATGCAGGGAATCATCTCAGTCTTTTGGTATCAGTTGAGTCCTGATTTGTGACCCAGTATGTGGTCTATTCTTGAAAAGGTTCCCTGTGCACTTAAGAAGAATGAGTATTCTGTTGCTTTAGGGTGGAATGTTTTGTGTATATCTATGAGGTGCATCTGGTCCAATATGTCATTCAATGCTCTTGTTTTTTTATTTCTGCTTCCATGGTCTGTCTATTTCTGAGAGAGGCGTGTTAAGATCTCCTACGATTAGTGTATTCATATCAATATGACTCTTTATCTTAATTAACAGTTTTCTTATGTAGTTGGCTGATCCCCTATTGGGGGGATAGATATTTACAATTGTTATATCATCTTGGTAGATAGTCCCTTTAAGGATTATGTAGTGTCCTTCTGTATCTCTGACTACAGTCTTTTTTTACTAGTTTAAAATCTAATTTGTCTGATATAAGAATCACTAACCCAGCCTTCTTTTGAGGTCCATTGTCATGAAAAATTCTTCTCCATCCCTTCATTTTCAGTCTGGGTGTATCTTTAGGTTCAAAATGGGTCTCTTGTAGACAACATATGGATGGGTCCTGTCGTTTTATCCAATTTGCAACCCTGTGGCGTTATATGGGCACATTTAGGCCATTCACATTGAGAGTGATTATTGATAGATACATTTTTATTGACATTATGTTACCTTAGATGTCTTTCTTTCTGTAGACTGTCTCTATATTTCTGTTCAATGCTATTCTTAGGATTTTTTCTCTTTTATAGAACCCCCCTTAATATTTCCTGCAGTGTCAGCTTGGTGGTTGCATAGTCTTTTAAGCCTTGCCAATCTTGGAAACTCTTTATCTCTCCATCCATTTTGAATGTCAGTCTTGCTGGATAAAGTATTCTTGACTGCATGTTCTTCTCATTTAGTGCCCTGAATATATCTTGCTAGCCTTTTCTGGCTTGCCAGGTCTCTGTGGACAGGTCTGACGTTATTCTGGTGGGCTTTCCTCTGTAAGTAAGAAGCCTCTTTGCCCTAGCATCTTTCAAGAGATTATACCTACAATCATGACTGCTCAATTTGACTATCAGTTGTCGTGATGTTTTTTTGGAATGTATAATCTTTTGTGGAGACCATTCAGTGTCTAGTACATGAATGCTGGTTCCATTCGTGAGATTGGGAAAATTTTCATGAAGAACTTGTTCCACTGTATCTTCTAGACTTCTTTCATTCTCCTCTCCTTCAGGGATTCCAATAATTCTCACGTTGGAATGTTTTATGCCATCATTTATTTCCCTGATTCTGTTTTCGTGGCTTCTTAGCTGTTTGTTCCAGGCTTCCTCCTGATCCTTTCTATCTGTTTGTCCTCCAGATCATAATTCTATCTTTTTTCTCAGTTACCCTAGCTTTGAGATCATTTAGATTAGATTGGAACTCATTGAGAGCATCATGAATGTCCTCCCTGGTAGCTTTAAGCTCCGCTCTAACATTGTGAACATCATCTCTCATCGCTTTCAGCTCAGCCCTACTCAGTTCTGTTTGGTCATCCATGGCTTTCTCCAACCTAGCTATTGCCTGGATAATTATTAGCCTGAATTCTCTTTCCGACATATTGTCTATGTTGATAGCTGTTAGCTCTGTTGCAGAAGGTCCATCCTCTGTATTTTTCTTCTGTTGGGCATTCCTCCTCCTAGTCATTTTGGAGAGAGATGACTGAACAGATGTAGCTGGATGTACATCTGTGGTGCAGCCAAGGTGCACCCTGGAACGCTTCCGAGCAAGCAGGATTCTACACCCAAATGAGAGACAAAAAAAAAAAAAAAAAAAAAAAAAAAAAAAAAGAGAGAAAAAAAAAAAAAAAAAGAAAGAAAAGAAAAGGAAGAAGAGAGAGAGAGGGAGACAGGAAAGAAAGGGAAGTTGAAAGAGAAGGTTCAGACCAAATTGGCCCCAAGGTAAGATTTATGAAGTAGACAAACAAAAACAGACAAAGAAAAAGACTGATAAAAGTATATGACAAGAGAAAAAAAACTATATATATGCAAATAAAGGAAGAATCTCGTCAAAAAGAACCCCAAGTGTAAGATTTATATGCTATCAGGACAAACACAAAAACACAGAAACACTGGTGGAAGAAAAATATTGGAGAGTGGTTATAAATTCGCAGTGTGTGCGAGGAAGGTTTTTTTTTTATTCTTCCTGGATGTATCTTGATATCTTTGTTAGAGGACTCAACTTTCCTAAGATAAAGGGGGATTAAATATTGGTTTCCCTATAGGGTTAGTATTGATTGGCAAAAGGGGATTACTTTGAAGTTTAACTCTATATGAATACTAGAAAATAAAAATAAAAAGGAATAAACTAGACTAGACTAAACTAAACTAAAATAAAAAAAAGGAATTCAAAAAATAAAATTGCAAGAGAAAAACATAGGTGTATGTATCAAAAAGTTCAGGTTAGAAGGTTATTATGGAATTTGATGTACTGGACAGCTCGCTGTGATGGTAAATAGGTTAAAAATTTATCTATATATAAAAAAAAATGAACCAGAATAGTGGGAACGAGTGAAAAATGAAAGTTTTTCTATGAAGTAGTGGTTGTTCTCTTGTAGTCCTTTTTTTTCTCTTTTTTTTTCTTTCTTGGTATTTTTTCTGGGGGAGGGGCCTGCCACGTGTGTTTTCAGTCAATGATGCTCCCTGAGTTAAGTCCTCCCGCCCCCCCCTCAAGGGAGTGGGCTCTGAGGAACTGTTTTTTTTCAGGCTTTTGTTTTCTGGTGGTTTCACTTTTTTTTTTCTCTCACTTTGACTGCTTTTGACAGTTTTTGTAGTTTTAGAGCAAAACAAACCGCACCCTGACCTCTGTCTCTCAGAGAGAAGCCTCAGTCTGGCTGCAGAGCCTAAATAAGTTCCCCCTTGGCCACTGGCAGAGCAAGTTCCGAGTCGCCGTCCCTGGGGACGCAGGAACTTTTGCTTGTACCCAAACCATGGCAGTGGCGGCTGTCTGGGCAGCTCCAGACTGCCAGAGAGGTTCCAAGCAGCAATCACACACTGAGATTTTCCTGCTGGCCCGGGTTGTGAGTGCCTGGTCTTTCTGGGTCTAAGAGCGCCCGGCTTATGTGCACCAATTTCAGGGGAGGCTGTGGGTCCCCCGTGCATCTCGGGCTCTGAGAACTGGGCGCAGGTCCGAAAGCACCAGGCTGGGCCTTCGCGCAACTCTCTGGGGGAGAGTCTTAGGCTCTGAAACAACGTCAAGTATCAAAGGGCGCTGGCTGGGCCTTTGTCCCTCAGGGGAGGATGTGGGGAATGAGTATCTCATGCTCTATAGCAGGGCTCCAGCGTTCTGCCTTCCGGCGTGTCTCCCATCCCCTCACAGGAGCCAGACCCCATGTGTTCTCAGGCACACTGGCCGCTTAAGGACCAAGAGCTGGTTTCTCCGCCGCACTCTCTCTGGCTCAGTGCCAGGGGAGGCTGTCCTGGTACTGGGGACGTAAGCCCCTGTCCCTAGCTGCCCCGATTCCCACAATCCCCCCCCCCCCCACCCCGCGATCCTTTGCTCTTTTGGAGTGCTTTCAACCAGTCTCCAAGTTAATGCTGGTCCCCAGACGCAGGGCACTCTCACTCATATTGGGGTATTACTTTCCAACCTGTCGCCTCTGGTGGCTCCCTCCCCCTTTTGTTTATCTTCCATTATCAGTCCACCATTCCCACTCCGCTTTACCTGCCCACTGGCATCTTCTGCCCCTGTAGAGATCAAGATGTGTATAATTCTGATCTCAGGCTGATTTCATGGGTGATTGGAGTTCTTTGGTAGGTAATCAGCTCACTTTGGGGTACAGGTTGAAAAGGCGCCTCCTCCTACTTCCCTGCCATCTTGTCCGCCCTCCAACTTTCACAATTTTTGTTTGTCTATTGTATTTCGATAAAAGTGGGTAAATGAGGAAAAATATTCTTATGTCTCTGTCTTCTATTTGCATTCCAAATGTCACCTCCTCCCAGTGGAGCACTCCCCATAAAAAAATAAATAAAACACAGTACCAGGATGAAAACCATTATGCATATGTCAATGGGAAGGTCAGTCAATAGGAAAACAGTATCTACATAAGGGTGCCAAGAAGATAGGATCAGTGATGCAACAGTTCTTAGCTCCATTAATCAGTGAGTTACATACAAGGTCCCTGTTCTCTGAGGAATCTGGAATGACAAGATTTTATTTATTTGATCTTTTCCTAGAGTAGAAATGGTAATCATTAGGCAAGGGGTAAATATTTTCCTTTGGGGGAAAGCCTGACCCTGTGAAGGAGAATTTCCATAACAGCCCAGTATACACATAATTCAGTCTCAGTGTCTTCTCTGAGATCATTCCACTGCTGAAAGGGAAAGTGGAAATGAAAACTTTCAGATTGTAATTCACACTATTTTCAGAGATGGCCCTAGATCCTCATCTTTCTCTATAGCCCAGTCTTTGTCAATGTGACCAACACATTCCCTCAAGTGGTGAAGACTTTTCCTCTGCCTTATATTTGGGCTGGGTTAGGATTTTTTATTTGCTGTGGCTAGCAGAATATGGTAGGAGTGACAGTGGACCTGAGAGCCTTGGTGCATTTCTGCTGCTCTTTCTTGGAACTCTGTCTTGAAAAAGGGAATTAAGCTAGGTGGGCTGCTAGAGGAAGTGAGGACAGGTGGAGCAGGGCTAAGCTGTAAAAGCCAAGGCCACCATAGCTCAGCCACAACAAGCTAGCTAATCCCCAGGTATATTAGGATTCCCAGAAAAGATCAGCAGATCTCCCCCAGCTGACACACAGTTGGTTCAAGACTCTTGAGGAAAGCAACAAAGATTAGAACAATCCATCACCAAACAATTCCACTTGATAGTATAGATATTATAGCAAGCCATTTGTTTTTAGGATATCTTGCCATGCAGCAACATTTTTAATCATTCAGTTATTAAAGTTAATTTTGGATAATTGTTAAAAAGTGACTCTAAGGGCATCTGGGTGGCTCATTCAGTTGTGCTTTCAACTCTTGGTTTCAGCTTGGATCATGATTTCCAGCTCCAGGGGTGAACCCCAACTTTGGGCTCCATGCTCAGCTAGGAGTCTGCTTGAGATTCTCTCTCAATCTCCTTCTGCCCCATTCCTTTTTCTTGCTCTCTATCAGATAAATAAGTAAATCTTAAGTGGTGTGTGTTGTGATGAGCACTGGGTGTTATATGCAAGTAATGAATCATTGGACACTACATCAAATACTAATGATGTTCTATATGTTGGCTAACTGAACACACACAAAAAAGGGTGAACCTAATGAAGATCTTTTTCATGTGCCAAGAAGAGTTTGGAAGGATATTCATTTTTGTGGAGAATACATAGTGCCTCAGAATCACATAATGTGGAAGAAATTACTGCTCTCTGTGTCCTGCTGAGACATAATTAAAAAAAATTTTTATTTTTTATAAACATATAATATATAATATATTTTATTTACATGTCTGTGAATCGCCAGGTTTACACACTTCACAGCACTCACAATAGCACATACCCTCCCCAATGTGCATAACCCAACCCCCCTTCTCCCAACCACCCTCCCCCCAATAACCCTCAGTTTTTTTTTTTTTGGTGAGATTAAGAGTCATTTATGGTTTGTCTCCATCCCAATCCCATCTTGTTTCATATTTCTTCTCCTACCCCCTTTACCCCCCCATGTTGCATCACCACTTCATCATATCAGGGAGATCATATGATAGTTATCTTTCTCTGATTGACTTATTTCACTAAGCACGATACACTCTAGTTCCATCCACATCCTTGCAAATGGCAAGATTTCATTTCTTTTGATGGCTGCATAGTATTTCATTGTGTATATATAACACTTCTTCTTTATTCATTCATCTGTTGATGAAAATCTAGGTTCTTTACATAGTTTGGCTACTGTAGACATTGCTGCTATAAACATTCGGGTGCATGTGCCCCTTTGGATCACTACGTTTGAATCTTTAGGGTAAATACCCAGTAGTGCAACTGCTGGGTCATAAGGTAGTTCTATTTTCTTTTCATTTTTTAAAATTAATTTTATATTTATTTTCAGCATAACAGTATTCATTATTTTATGACCACATCCAGTGCTCCATGCCATCCGTGCCCTCTATAATACCCACCACCTGGTACACCAACCTCCCACCCACCCCACTTCAAACCACTCAGATTGTTTTTCAGAGTCCATAGTCTCTCATGGTTCACCTCCCCTTCCAATTTACCCAAACTCCCTTCTCCTCTCTAATTCCCCATGTCCTCCATGCTATTTGTTATGCTCCACAAATAAGTGAAACTACATGATAATTGACTCTCTCTGCTTGACTTATTTCACTCAGCATAATCTCTTCCAGTCCCGTCCATGTTGCTACAAAAGTTGGCTATTCATCCTTTCTGATGGAGGCATAATACTCCATAGTGTATATGGACTACATCTTCCTTATCCATTCGTCCGTTGAAGGGCATCTTGGATCTTTCCACAGTTTGGCGACCGTGGCCATTGCTGCTATAAACATTGGGGTACAGATGGCCCTTTTTTTTTTTTTAAAGATTTTATTTATTTACTTGACAGAGAGAAATGACAGAGAGAAATCACAAGTAGACGGAGAGGCAAGCAGATTGTCGATTTCTTCCTGGTTCAATTTTGAGAGTTTATAGTTTTCCAGGAATGCATCCATTTCATCTAGGTTGCTAAGCTTATTGGCATCTAATTGTTGATAATATCTTCTGATGATTGTTTCAACTTCCTTGGTGTTAGTTGTGATCTCTGCCTTTTCATTCATAATTTTTGAATTTGGGCTTTCTCTCTTTTTTTTTGGATTAGTGTAGCCAATGGTTTATCGATCTTATTGATTTTCTCAAAAAACCAGCTTCTAGTTTCATTGATACGTTCTACTCTATCTCTGGTATCTACCTCATTGATCTCAGCTCCAATCTTGATATTTCCCTTCTTACATGTGGAACTTGATTTATTGTTGATTCTTCAGTTCTTTAAGGTGTAGAGACAGGTGCTGTGTTCTGGATTTTTTAAATTTTTTGGAGAGGGGCTTGGATGGCTATGTATTTCTGCCTTAGGACCACCTTTGCTGTTTCCCATAGGTTTTGGACCGAAGTGTCTTCATTCTCATTGGTTTCCATGAATTGTTTCAGTTTTTCTTTGATCTCCTGGTTGATCCAAGCATTCTTAAGCAAGGTGGTCTTTAGCTTCCAGGTGTTTGAGTTCCTTCCAAACTTTTCCTTGTTATTGAGTTCCAGTTTCAAAGAATTGTGATATGAGAATATGCAAGAAATCATCTCAGTCTTTTGGAATCGGTTGCATCCTGATTTGTGACCCAGTATGCGGTCTATTCTGGAGAAGGTTCCATGGTCACTTGGGAAGAATGAATATTCTGTTGTTTTAGGGTGGAATGTTCTGCAAATATCTATGAGGTCCATCTGTTACAATGTGTCATTCAGTGCTCTTGTTTCTTTATTGATTTTCTGCTACTATGATCTGTCTATTTCTGAGAGAGGCGTGTTAATATTTCCTACTATTAGTGTATTCATATCAATATGACTCTTTATCTTGATTAGCAGTTTTCTTATGTAATTGACTCTTCCCATATTGGGGGCATAGATATTTACAATTGTTATATCATCTTGGTGGATAGTCCCTTTAAGGATTATGTAGTGTCCTTCTGTATCTCTGACTACAGTCTTCAGTTTAAAATCCAATTTATATGATGCGAGAATCGCTAATCCAGCCTTCTTTTGAGGTCCACTGGCATGAGAAATTCTTCTCCATCCCTTCACTTCCAGTCTGGGTGTATCTTTAGATTCAAAATGGGTCTCTTGTAGACAACATATGGATGGGTCCTGTTGTTTTATCCAATCTGCAACCCTGTCGCGTTCTATGGGCACATTTAGGCCATTCACATTGAGAGTGATTATTGATAGAAAAGTTTTTATTGACATTGAGTTACCTTTGAAGTCCTTCTTTCTGTAGATTGTCTCTGTATTTCTGTTCAATGCTATTCTTAGGATTTTTTTTCTTTTATAGAACCCCCCTTAATATTTCCTGCAGTGTTGGCTTGGTGGTTGCATAGTCTTTGAAGCCTTGCCGATCTTGGAAACTCTTTATCTCTCCATCCATTTTGAATGTCAGTCTTGCTGGATAAAGTATTCTTGACTGCATGTTCTTCTCATTTAGTGCCCTGAATATATCTTGCCAGCCCTTTCTGGCTTGCCAGGTCTCTGTGGACAGGTGTGACGTTATTCTGATGGGCTTTCCTTTGTAAGTAAGGAGACTCTTTGTCCTAGTGGCTTTCAAGAGATTATACCTACAATTATGTCTCTTCAATTTGGCTATCAGTTGTCGTGATGTTTTTTTGGAATGTATAATCTTTTGTGGAAACCATTCAGCCTCTAGTACATGAGCGCTGGTTCCATTCACGAGATTGGGAAAATTTTCATGAAGAGCTTGTTCCACTATATCTTCTAGACTTCTTTCTTTCTCCTCCCCTTCAAGGATTCCAATAATTCTGATGTTGGAATGCTTCATGGCATCATCTATTTCCCTGATTCTGTTTTCGTGGTTTCTAAGCTGTTTGTTCCAGGCTTCCTCCTGATCCTTTCTCTCTATCTGTTTGTCATCCAGATCACTAACTCCTATCTTCTGTCTCAGTTACTCTAGCTTTGAGAGACTTTAGATTAGATTGGAACTCATTGAGAGGATTGTGTACCTCAGCCCTGGTAGCTTTAAGCTCCGCCCTAACATTCTGAACATCATCTCTGTTCGCTTTCAGCTCAGCCCTAATCAATTCTGTTTGGTCATCCATGGCTTTCTCCAACCTAGCTATTGCCTGGATAATTGTTAGCCTGATTTCTTCTCTGACATATTGTCTATGTTGATAGCCATTAGCTCTGTTGCAGAAGGTCCATCCTCTGTATTTTTCTTCTGTTGGGCATTCCTCCTCCTAGTCATTTTGGTGAGAGATGACTGAACAGATATAGCTCGATGTATTGACCGTGGTGCAGTCAAGGTGCACCCTGGGACACGTCTGAGCGATCAGGATTCCCCACTCAAACGAGAGACAAAAGAAAAGAAAAAAAAAAAAAGAAAAGAGAGAGAGAGACAGGAAAGAAAGGGAAGATTAAAGAGAAGGTTCAGCCCAAATGGGCCCCAAGGTAAGATTTAGGAAGTATACAAACAAATGCAGACAAACAAAGAGACTGATAAAAGTATATGACAAGAGAAATAAAAATATATGTAAATAAAGGAAGAACCTTGTCAAAAAGAACCCCAAGTGTAAGATTTATATACTATCAGGACAAACACAAAAGCATAGAAACAGTGGTGGAATAAAAAGATGGGAGAGTGGTTATTCATTCTCAGTGTGGGCAAGGAATTTTGATTTGATTCTTCCTGGATGTATCTTGATATTTTTGTTAAAGGACTCAACTAAGATAAAGGGGTATTAAAAATCGGTTTACCTATATGGGTAGTATTGATTGGGAAAAGGGGACTACTTTGAAGTTTAACTCTATATGAATATTAGAAAATAAAAATAAAAAGGAATAAGATAGAGTAAACTAAACTACAATTAAAAAAAAAGAAATTCAAAAGATAGAAATGGAAAAGAAAAACACAGGTGTATGTATCAAAAAGTTCAGGTTAGAATGTTATTATGGAATTTGATGTACTGGACAGCACACTGTAATGGTAAATAGGTTAAAAAAATTATCTATATACAAAAAAAAATGAACCAGAGTACTGGGAATGAGTTAAAAATAAAAGTTTTCCTATGAAGTAGTGGTGGTTGTTCTCTTGTCCTCCTTTTTTTTCTTTTTCTTTCTTGGTTTGTTTTCTGGGGGAAGGGCCTGCGATGTGGGTTGTGAGTCAATGATTTTCCCTGAGTTAAGTCCTCCCTTCCCCCTCAAGAGGGTGGGCTCTGAGGAAACTGTTTTTTTTTTTTTTTTCAGCCTTTCATTCTCTGAGGGTTTTTATGTTTGTTCACTTTTTTTTTCCTCTGACCTTGACCGCTTTTGATGGTTTTTGTAGTTTTAGAGGAAAACAAATAGCACTCTGACCTCCCTCTCAGAAAGAAGCCTCAGTCTGGCTGCAGAACCCAAATAAGTTCCCCCTTGGCCACTGGCAGAGCAAGTTCCAAGTTGCGGTCCCTGGGGATGCAGGATTTTTTTTTTTTTAATATAATTTTTTATTTTTTATAAACATATATTTTTATCCCCAGGGGTACAGGTCTGTGAATCACCAGGTTTACACACTTCACAGCACTCACCAAAGCACATACCCTCCCCAATGTCCATAATCCCACCTCCTTCTCCCAAACCCCCTCCCCCCAGCAACCCTCAGTTTGTTTTGTGAGATTAAGAGTCACTTATGGTTTGTCTCCCTCCCAATCCCATCTTTTGCTTTTACCCAAAGCCATGGCAGTGGCGGCCGTCTGGGCACCTCCAGACTGCCAGAGAGGTTCCAAGCAGTGATAGCACACTGAGATTTTCCCACTGGACCGGGGCTGGGAGTGCCTGGTCTATCTGGGTTTAAGAGCGCCCAGCTTGCGTGCACCTCTTTCAGGGGAGGCTGTGGGTCACACGGGGGTCTCAGGCTCTGAGAACCGGGCACAGGTCCGAAAGCACCAGGCTGGGCCTTCGCACACTTCTCTGGGGGTAAAATTTGGGGCATACATCTTAGGCTCTGAAACAATGGTGCATATCAAAAGGCGCTGGCTGCGCCTTTCTACCTCTCTCAGGGGAGGATGAGGGGTGCATGCATCTCAGGCTCTATAGCAGGGCTCCAGCGTTCTGCTGTCTGGTGTGTCTCCCATCCCCTCACAGGAGCCGGACCCCATGCGTTCTCGGGCGTGCTGGCAGGCTAGGGACCAAGAGCTGGTTTCTCCACCACACTCTCTCTGGCTCAGCTCCAGGGTAGGCTGTCCTGGGACTGGGGACTTAAGCCCCTGTCCCTAGCTGCCCTGATTCCCACAATTTCCCCACTGTGATCCTTTGCTCTTTTGGAGTGCTTTCAACCAGTCTCCAAGTTAATGCTGGTCCCCAGACACAGGGCAGTCTCGCTCTTATTGGGGTATTACTTTCAAACAGGTCACCTCTGGTGGCTCCCTCCCCCTTTTGTTTATCTTCCGATATTAGTCCACCATTCCCACACCACTTTTCCTGCCCACTGGCATCTTCTGGCCCTGTAGAGATCCAGACATGTATAATTCTGATCTCAGGCTGATTTCATGGGTGATTGGAGTTCTTTGGTAGGTAACCAGCTCACTTTGGGGTACAGGTTCCCCGCCATCTTTTCCCCCCTCCGGTAGTTCTATTTTCAACATTTTGAGGAACCTCCATGCCTGCTGAGACATCTTGATTTTAGCCCCAAAAGATTCATTTTTGCATTGCATTGACCTCAAGGACTAGAAGAGTATAAATTTGTTTCTATTAACCCCTCAGTGTGGTAATTGGTGATAGTAGCAATAAAAAGGGACAAAGACATTTCTCCAATACTTTTTTTTTTTTTTTTTTTGAAGAAGCTTAATTTAAGCCTCTCAAATCATTCACTTAACTTCTTTGGGTAAGGGCATTTTGTACTGAAACCCTACCTTAACGATAAGAAAAAAATATATACTTTTTTTTTTTTCATTGAAGAGTTTACTGCAGATCAACAAAAAACTTACTTTGTGGGTCGTCTGCCAGGATGTAGACATGGCTTTTTTTTTAAATTTTTTATTTTTTATAAACATATATTTTTATCCCCAGGGGTACAGGTCTGTGAATCAGGAGGTTTACACACTTCACAGCACTCACCAAATCACATACCCTCCCCAATGTCCATAATCCCACCCCCTTCTCCCAAACCCCCTCCCCCCGGCAACCCTCAGTTTGTTTTGTGAGATTAAGAGTCACTTATGGTTTGTCTCCCTCCCAATCCCATCTTGTTTCATTTATTCTTCTTCTACCCACTTAAGCCTCCATGTTGTATCACCACTTCCTCATATTTGACAGAGAATGTCTTTATAGTGAAATGTTATAATCATGAGATTTAAATCTAAAGTCACTTTGTAGATACTCAGACCAATTAGCTGGTACAGAGGAGTTCTCCTTGCATAATGTCAGTGTGGTTCTGCCTTTGAGGCCTCTGGGCACGTAGGTAAGAAAAGTGATACATTTTGAAAATTCAGGCCACCTGTTCTCAAAATTTTGGGGTCTGAATTTCTAAATTCCTAGCAGTCCACGTGAAAGCAAGTGCTCATTCTTTTCATTCATTTACCCTCCAAGTTTCTCTCAAGCTTTCTTTCAACACTATAGACAGGTATAATGAGTTATAATTAGGGTTATGAACCTTATGCATGTACATCCATGCATGTGTATTTTCTTGAAATAAATATATACATGAATATACATACATTTACATACACACAACCCTTAATCTTAAACTTCTTTGGACCCAACAAGGTATTTCACATTTCCTCTTGCCTTAAAACATCTCTTGAAGTTATGTTTATGATTTAATATTGCCTTTTCTGAAGACAAGGTGAATTGCCTTTTCTGAAAGTGAAGGTGGAGGGATTACTGCATAATAAAGTAGATACACTTCTCCAATGAAGACATACAAATGGCTATCACACACATGAAAAAATGTTCATCATCATTAGCCATCAGGGAGATTCAAATTAAAACTACATTGAGATACCACCTTACACCAGTTAGAATGGCCAAAATTAGCAAGACAGGAAACAACTTGTGTTGGAAAGGATGTGGAGAAAGGGGAACCCTCTTACACTGTTGGTGGGAATGCAAGTTGGTGCAGCCATTTTGGAAAACAGTGTGGAGATTCCTCAAGAAATTAAAAATAGAGCTTCCCTATGACCCTGCCATTGCACTCCTGGGTATTTACCCCAAAGATACAGATAGAGTGAAAAGAAGGGCCATCTGTAACCCAGTGTTTATAGCAGCAATGGCCACAGTCGCCAAACTGTGGAAAGAACCAAGATGCCCTTCACTGGACAAATGGATAAGGAAGATGTGGTCGATATACACTATGGGGTATTATGCTTCCATCAGAAAGGATGCTCTCGTATTAGGGGTATTACTTGAATCCCCAACTTTTGTAGCAACATGGACGGGACTGGAAGAGATTATGCTGAGTGGATTAAGTCAAGCAGAGAGAGCATAACAAATAACATGGACGACAAGGTGAGATGGAGAGAAGGGAGTTGAGGGAAATTGGAAGGGGAAGTGAACGATGAGAGACTATGGACTCTGAAAAACAACCTGAAGGTTTTGTAGGTGCAGGAGGTGGGAGGTTGGGGGAACCAGGTGTTGGGTATTGGAAAGGGCATGGTTTGCATGGAGCACTGGGTGTGGTGCAAAAACAATGAAAACTGTTATGCTGAAAAGAAATAATAAATTTAAAAAAAAATTGAAGTAGTTAGAGCTTTCTGTGCACCTTCTTGAGTTCTATGGAAATGGAATGATGCTGTATGTACCCATGATTTTTTAGTAATTCTTTCAATTCCCAAAGTTGTATACAT
Source organism: Mustela nigripes (assembly GCF_022355385.1). Taxonomy (NCBI): domain Eukaryota; kingdom Metazoa; phylum Chordata; class Mammalia; order Carnivora; family Mustelidae; genus Mustela; species Mustela nigripes. Next base: position 11,386,053 of record NC_081558.1, on the reverse strand, counting down.
TTTTTTACATACTTGATTTTTTATTATTATTTTTTTATAAACATATAATACATTTTTATCCCCAGGGGTACAGATCTGTGAATCGCCAGGTTTACACACTTCACAGCACTCACAATAGCACATCCAAAGTTGTATACCTAAGCATGTACAGTTTATCACATGTAATAATGCTCCAGTAAATTAATGAGAATTTAAAAAATTCTAGTAGTGCTTATGACTCAGGGCAGATCTGGAGCACAGGTAGCTGAGCCACCCCTGTCCAAGTGGGAGAGGTCTCTTCCAACTGTGGAAAAGCAAAGGTTCACATCTGCATGTTAAAATAGTGGAAATAAATTAAGGCCATTCACATTTCATAAACTCATTTATTTTGTATTTAGAAGATTACCTGTCGTGGCTGGCGCGACATACCGACCAGGAAAGTGAGGGTAAGAGGATGGTGAAAAGAAATTAAGAGTCAAAGAGATGGGGGCAGGAGGAGCACTAAGGAGGATGTCCCATAGTGCCAAAGTTTATTTAGCAGAGTTCTGATTTATACCACACAGTAAGGGAATCACCTCCTGTACATCTGGTGCTAGTTTCTATTTTGGCCTGAGAGTAGCTGGCCATGCAGAGATATCAGACAGCCTTGACATTCGTGGTTTGGACACCTAGGCCATAACTCAATATTCACAAAACACAGGAGCCTTATTAACTTAGTCTTGAGACAGCAATGGCAATGGCAACAAGCCAAACCTTACAATGTTCTCATAACAATCACCAGGGAAAAACGGTGGCACTCTAGCTTGCCACCTGTGAAAGTCCTCGGTTGAAGAGGTTCCCAAGAACTGTTGCTTTATTGGGTTAACCCCTTCTAGGCACGAGGCTCCCAAAAATTACCTACATATTTGAAAGGAATAAAACGGCATAAATTGGTTCAAGATGGAAAAGCACTATAGCAACATGCCTCTGATGACCCTTAGAAACACAATGTAGAGAGTCAAAACTGACTTCAGACTCATGAGAAGCCCTGCACAGATCAGAACAACTGCCTACCCTACAGTCCCCTTCTATAATAAAGATGTTATATTAGCCATTTCTTTTTTAGATTTCATTTATTTACATGAGAGAGAGAGAGAAAGAGAGAGAGAGAGTGCATAACCTAGAGAGGGAGCATGGTGGCAGGTGGTGGTGAAAGAAGTAGAGAGAGAAAAAGACTCCCTGCTGAGTAGGGAGCTCAATTCCAGGACCCCTGGATCATGATCTGAGCCAAAGGCATATGCTTAACCAACTGAGTTATCCAGGCACCCCTATACTAATCCATTTTGTTTTAGGGTGTTTTGTATGTACCAATAGCTAAGTGTTATAATAATCAATTCAGGGAGAACACATAGCATTTGTAATGATCTGATTCTTTTTATTCTAAGAATTTTTTCTGATACTTGAAATTAGCTTTCAAGAACTCTGTTCTTCAAGTTTATCTCATGTATTATAAAAATGACTCCAGGATGCCTAGTGGCTCAGTACCTTAAGTGGCTGCCTTCGGCTGAGGTCAGAATCCCAGAACCCTGGGATCCACTCTTGCATCAGGCTCCCTACTTATCAGGGAGTCTGATTCTCCCTCTCCCTGCCTACTACTCCCCCTGATTGTGTTCCATCTCTCTCTCTCTCTCTCTCAGATAAAAAAAAAATCTAAAAAAATAAATAAAAAATAAAAATGACTCCATTGAGGCCTCTTTGAGGTAACATGGAAAAGTTGGAAGGACAAGTCTGTGTGCACAAAACTTGTGACTCTAGGTCACATCATGGACAGGAATCCAAGCTTGCTTGTAAGTCAGCCGTAGTTATGAGGATGATATATAATGTATGATAATGATACTCTTTACTCACTGACACTTTAGAGGTTATGGCAAAATTTTGAATAGTGGGAAATACTTCATTTAGAGAAATGGAAGGACCAGAATCCAGAAAATAATTTAATAAAACCCCAAACGTGTCTATCACTTTTTCATCTTAATGAACATTCTTTTAGAATGGATTCTGATATTCCATAATTCAATGAATAGATGAAGTGCCAATAACAAATGTATGCTTTAATATTTTGCTTTATCACACTTAAAGCCAAAGTTGATTATAAGGCCATATATTATCATTCTATTTTATCCATTTCTGTATAGATTCCACTTGGAGAATGTATTTTACTATCTTTTTTTTCCCCTAAAGACTATGGTAGGCATGATGAACATAAGCTGTGTAACAACAGGATACTAATGTGTAGAAAAATCTCCATGAACAGCTACAATCACCAGTATATCTAAATATCCATTCTCAGACAGAACAGTAAAGATAACAATATACAAAGGAATGATGTTCATGAGAGGGAAGCACAGTGGTATTAGAATTTCCTCTATTATAAATTTACATAAATAGCCCTGGTGGCCAAGAGTAGATTTTCCATAGGAGTAGTATTCAGTCAAACTAAAGAAACTATACTTACCCTGATGTATTTAATTTGAGAAGATTTTTTTTTCAAAGATTGTATTTATTCACTTGACAGAGATCACAAGTAGGCAGAGAGGCATTGGGAGGGAGTAGGCTCCCTACTGAGCAGAGAGTCCAATGTGGGGCTCAATTCCAGAACCCTGGAATCATGACCCGAGCTTAAGGCAGAGGCTTTAATCCCCTTAGCCACCCAGAAGGCCCGAGAAGAAATAATTCTTAACAGATTCATGGAGTCCTTTGAATAAGTGAGAATATCCAAATATTTCACATTTGAGATTAGGAATGACATTGATAGAGCAGGATAATGACAAAGGGAAAATCTCTTGGATATCAGAGTTATCACAAAGCTTAACAAACTGAGTTATGTAAATTATGCAGAGAGGTTAAAAAAATAGAAATTCCCAGAAAAAAAAAATAGAAGAGGGATGTTCCAATTCCACAATCTGATCAATGTATCTCAACATTTGGATCAGGCTTTGGGCCCCGCACTCATGGGCACTTCTTCAGTGCTAGAACAATTATCCCTTTTAGAGCTGTCATCCTAGAGAATCTCATCAGAGCTTCCTTTATGTCTTTATTCCTCAGGCTGTAGATGAATGGGTTCAGCATGGGTGTAACCACCGTGTACATAACTGAGGCTACTGTATTTGAGTGGGAGCTCTTGGTAGCAGCAGAGCTAAGGTACACTCCTAGGCTCGTACAATAAAATAAAGAGACAACTGAGAGGTGAGATGTACAGGTGGAAAATGCTTTATACTTGCCCTGAGCTGATGAGATCCCACATATGGAGGAAACAATCATGGAGTAAGAGTAAAGGATACCAATGAAGGGACCAACAGCCAGCAACATGGCTGCAAAATACATCACCATATTATTGAGAAAGGTGTCAGAACATGCAAGTTGGATCATCTGGTTGAGTTCACAGAAAAAGTGGGGGATTTCCACCTCTGTGCAGAAGGACAACCGCAACACCATGGAAGTGTGTAGTAAAGAATGAAAGACACTCAGGATCCAACATACCAGAACCAGCAGTCCACAAAGCCAGGGGTTCATGATGACTGTGTAATGCAGTGGGTGACAGATGGCCACAAAGCGGTCATAAGCCATCACTGTCAGGAGGAACATGTCTAATCCTGTAAATAGTATGAAAAAATACATCTGTGTGATGCAGCCTGCATAGGTAATGACTTTTCTCTGAGTTTGGATATTCCACAGCATCTTGGGGACAGTGGTGGAGGTGAAACAGATGTCTACAAAAGACAGGTTTGCAAGGAAGAAGTACATGGGGGTGTGGAGGTGGGAGTCAGAGCTGACAGCCAGGATGATGAGCAGGTTTCCAAACACAGTGATCAGATAAATGGAGAGGAAAAGCCCAAATATGAGGGGCTGCAGTTCTGGTTTCTCTGTAAATCCAAGAAGGTGGAACTCTGAAATTCCTGTATTGTTTTCTGGGTCCATGTGTTGTAGGTGACTACCAGCACAGAGAGAAGTAACAGAATTAATTTTTACACAAATAGTCCTTGCTCACATTGTGGAAATGCAACAATTTTTGTTTTACAGTCAAGAAAGTAATCACAGTATTTTGTGAATGAATTTGGGTTAGGGGGATCCCTAATCCTCTCTGATTAGGAATTTTCATCACAACATCCAATGTTTTCCCAAAAGGTCGGGTATTTTACAGTTTCAGTAAGAAAACATTTCATGCATTTGAAAAATATATGCAATGTTGACCAAGTTTTGGAAATTCTAGTCATAAAGTAGTGGGTGTTGAAAAGCAAAAGTCCCTACAATTCAACGACGGTGATAGGGTAGATGCATATATAACGATTAAATAATCATGAGATGGGGAGAGATGATATGAACAGAACAAAAGCAGGTTAAGGGAGAGAATATGTCAGGTGTTATGTTGGGTGTTCAGTCAAGGTTGGCTAAGAAGGTGACCTTTGAAATGAGACTTCATGGAAGAGTGGGTGGAAGGGAGAGGTCTTCCTGATAGAGGAAACAGCTGATGCAAAGGCCCTGAGGAAGTACTTTTGTCAGAAAATGAAGGCTCAAAAGGAAGCCTGTGTGTTGAGGGGAATGGACAGCAGTGATGAGAGGTGGTGGCAGTGAATTTTGTAGAATCATGTGGCCTCATACCTGCTTAATATTCAAGACACAGGGACTTCCTTGTCCACACTGTGTACCTCCTCCTTTTTATGATCTGGTTGCATCAGCCTCCTGTCCATTGAACACCCCTCCTTAGTATCTTCTGTTATTGAATTTGGCCTATGTATTATAATTGGCATCTTGCAATGGAGGAACCTGTCTAACCCTTCTCTGAGGACTGCTCTCACTCATCAAGATGTCCACATGCACGTGTGCACACACACACACACACACACACACACACACACACACACACACAGTGTCACTTACATACAACAGAGCACACCAGGTCCTCCTTGTGTGTGTTACTTCGAAGTCCTTATTATCTTTCCCTACCCACTCCAACACAGTGTTTAGGATATGAATGGATATGCATCATATTACCTTTCCCATAAAGAATGTAGAATAATACCCAGAAATTCCTACTCAGAGCTTCCCAGGGACAAATCATCTTGGGTCTCCATTTTGTAATAGCCACTTTCTGACCTGTGTGTAAAGAAATGTAAAAAAGTGTTTTCAATATTTAGGGTGTTTTCTGGTTCCGTATGCAGTTTAGATAATTTTTTCCAGTTCTGTGAAAAATGTTGGTGGTATTTTGATAAGGATTAATCTGAGTGTGTATATTTGCTTTGGGTAGCATAGACATTTTAATAATATTTTTTCTTCCAATACATGAATATGGAATGTTTTCCAATTTTTTGTGCCTTCCTCAATTTCTTTCACAAGTATTCTACAATTTTTGGACTACAGATATTTTACCTCCTTGGTTAGGTTTCTTCCTAGATAACTTATGGTTTTCAATACAACTGTAAACAGCTAAGAGATACATGAAAAAATGTTTATATCTCTCATCATCAGGCAAATACAAATCAAAACCACAGTGAGATACCATCTCACACTGTTCACAAAGGCTAAAATTAACAACTTGATAGACAACAGATGTTAGCCAAGATGCAGAGAGAAAGGAAACCCCTCACACTGTCTGTGTAAATGCAGACTGGTGCAGACATTCTGGAAAACAGTAAGGAGGATTCTGAAAAAAATCAAAATAGCCACCATACCATGTGACAATTTCACTGCTTGGTATTTCTGCAATGGATACAAACAGTGATTTGAAAGGGCACATGTGCCTAAATGTTTATAGAAGTCATGTCCACAATAGGCAACATGTGGAAAGAGCCCAGAAGTCCATCCACAGATGAGTGAATAAAGATGTAGTAGGGGCTCCTGGGTGGACTCAGTGGGATAAAGGTGAGTATATATACACAATGTAATATTACTTGGCCATTAAAGAATCAAATCTTGCCATTTACAAAGACCTGGAGGGAGGTAGCATGTATTATGCTAAACAAAATAAGTCAGAGAAAGACAAATACTATATGATTTCATTCATAAGTGGAATTTAAGAAACAAAATGGATAAATATAGGGGAAAGGAAGAAAAAAATTAAAAAAGGATACAAACAGAGATGGAGGGAAACCACAAGTGCCTTTATAATAGGACAGAAACTGATGGTTGCTCGAGGGGAGGTCGGTGGGGGGCGATGGGTTAATTGGGTGATGGTCATTGAGGGCACTTGATGGAATGAATACTGGGCATTATATGCAACTGATGAATCACTAAATTCTATCTCTGAAACTAATAATACACTATATGTTAATTACACTGAATTTAAATAAAGTTTTTTTAAAAAGCAGCCGCAAAAAATTGTGTTCAATAAATAGAGAGATAGGGAGAGACAGACAGAGGGAGGGAGAAATGAGATGGACATACAGAGTAAAATGATCTAATAAGCTCAGTTTTTCTGATAGACTACAAGGAAGGGAAAGCTTCCTTGGTGCTAGCGGCATCCAGTCTTGCTTACATACCATTTTTTTAAAAAAAGATTTTATTTATTTATGTGACAGAGAGAGAGATCACAAGTAGGCAGAGAGGCAGGCAGAAAGAGGGAGGGGGAAGCAGACTCCCCACTGAGCAAAGAGCCCAATGTCCGGCTCGATCCCAGGACCCTGAGATCACAGGACCCTGAGCAAAAGGCAGAGGCTTAACCCACTGAGCCACCCAGGTGCCCCTACATACCATTTTTAATCAGCAAAAATAATAAGAGCAAAATAAGTTTTGTTCACAAAGTAGTGACATCTTTATGGTGTGAATCACATTATTGATTGAACATAACAAGAAAAAAATAAACCAACATTTCACAAAATTTGGACATTTTTATTACCAGAGAGCAGACTGAAGACTTTTTCATTTTTCTTCCTGTGCCTCATCCATATTTATTTGACCCATGCTTTTTTGTTTGGTTCCATAGAGGATGAGGTGAACCTTTTATCACTTTTCTTTTGTGGTATCTTTTTTTTAAATTTCTTATTTTTAGCCTTTGGGTACAATTACTTTCTTGACAAGTCTGATGAACACAATGACTCAATGTTCTTGTTCAACATGCAAGACTCTGTGAAATCCTACACACCTAGAGGCAATCTATCCTCTTACTCTGAATACTTTTTGTGTGACTTATCTGAGGACACTAAATCAGACTCAGATTTATCTCACTGTGCTCTTGTCTGGCACTATGAGGTAAGAACCAAAGGAGCAGGGACATCACCTGTGTTGTTCATGTTTTTCTTCATGGGATGTATATGTACTTATATAGAAACAAATTGAAGAAAGTGGGACATAATGAAATCCAGAGAATGACAGAAAAAGTAAAACCAGGTTAAAGAGAGCAGGAGAGCAGTTTCTGTACAACTGTATTCAACAACATTTAAGGAAGTTTTGAGATCTAACTGAAATAGGAGCTACAGGAGCAGTAATTTTACAAAATCAACATGGATGAATATTAAAACTCCCCATGACATTGAAATAATTGTCTGTTACATGTAAGCTCTTAGAAATTTTTGGAACATAGCATATGCTCTTTTAATATATGTTGAGTGAACCAGGAATTAGTTCTCATTATATATGGACATTTAATACATGACAGAGCTGCATTAGGACTTCGTTGGAGAAGATTGGATTGTTGAATGGAAGTTGGCACAAACAGCTTTCTCTGTGGAATGAATTTCAGTGGTTCCTTATCTCACACATCTTACAAAAACCAGAAAGAGTAAACCCTTGGTATAAGAATAACCATTCCATTTTTAATACACATATAGAATGAAATGAAATCCACAGGTGGGAAAATCATAATTTAGGCAAAAATTTCAGAGGTAAAAAGATAGTATATATATATATATTTTTAAAGATTTTATTTATTTATTTGACAGAGAGAGAGATCACAAATAGGCAGAGAGACAGACAGAGAGATGAGGAGAAGCAGGCTCCCTGCTGAGCAGAGAGCCCGATGCGGGACTCGACCCCAGGCCCCTGGGATCATGACCTGAGCCGAAGGTAGAGGCTTAACCCACTGAGCCACCCAGGCGCCCCAAAAGATAGTATATTTAACTAAATAAAATTTAAAACTAAAATTCAATAGAGAAACAGATTTACAATAATTATTTGAAATGCTGATAATTGTTAATAGGCATATGATATGTGAGCATATAATAACAATAGAAAATTGAACATGGTGATCAAATATATGAATCTTTACTGGGGCTCAGTAATGGTTTAAAAAATCAACAGAAATCTCTTTCAAATTCATCACCCCAAGAAAACACTCAAGGAGCTGTCACATTGATTGGGTTGGTATTTTTAATCAAGTAGCAAATGGGTATTCTCTAACTTTGCTGTCACAATTGTGAAGTGTTACAATGTTTTGGAGAATCTCTGAAGATAGTTAGAAATATTAAAAATACAGACATTCTTTGGGGTGGCTGGCTGGCTTATTCAGTAGAGCATGAGACTCGAAGTTGGGTTTGTAAGTTTAAGCCTCGGTTGAGTATAGAGATTACTTAAATACTCATTGGAAGGGGAGGTGAACCATGAGAGACTATGGACTCTGAAAAACGATTTGAGGGTTTTGAAGGGGCGGGGAGTGGGAGGTTGGGGGAGCCAGGTGGTGGGTATTATGGAGGGCACATATGGCATGGAGCACTGAGTGTGCATAAACAACGAATTCTGTTACACTGAAAAGTAATTAAAAAAACTCAATTTTTTAAATTATTTTTAATTTTTTAATTATGTTATGTTAGTCACTATACAGTACAGCATTAATTTTTGATGTAGTGCTCTATGATTCATTGTTCATGTATAACACCCAGTGCTCCATGCAATACATGCCCTCCTTAACACCCATCACTGGGCTAACCCATTCCCCCACCCAACTCTCCTCTAAAACCTTCAGTTTGTTTCCTGAGTCCATAGTCTCTCATGGTTCATCTCTCCCTCTGATTCCCCCACCCCTTCATTTTTCCCTTCCTTCTCCTAAAGTCCTCCATGCTATTCCTTATGTCCCACAAATAAGGGAAATGATATGATAATTGGATTTCTCTGCTTGACTTATTTCACTTAGCATAATCTCTTCCAGTTCCAACAACATTGATTCAGAAGTTGGATATCCACCCTTTCTGATGGCTGAGTAATATTACTTTTTTTTTTTAAATACTTGTGTCAAGAATTTTTATTCAAAAATTAATAAGAGCAAAAGCTTTTGCACAGCAAAGGAAACAGTTAACAAAATCAAAAGACAACTGAC
>NC_081558.1:11367997-11373791 GCF_022355385.1 Mustela nigripes | reverse complement strand
GCTGTGAAGTGTGTAAACCTGGTGATTCACAGACCTGTACCCCTGGGGATAAAAATATATGTTTATCAAAAATAAAAAATTAAAAAAAAATTAATAAGAGAAGCAGATATTAAAACTAGTTCACATGGTTATTTGGGATATAAGCAGAGTTGTGCAGCAGAAGTGCTCTGGGCCCATAATTTGGGTTACAGGATTTATGTTTTCTTTCTTTTTTTTTTTTTTTTTAAATATGGATATGATTTAACTCAGGATTTCTCATTCTCTGCACTATGTGTATTCAGGGCTAGATCCTACTTTGTGGTGCGCTGTGTCCTATGTATGATAGGGTGTTTAGAGGGACCCTGGCCACCAAGCACCCTTTCCCAGTGTGACAGCCCAAAATGACTTTGAATATTGCCCAATGCCCCCAGGGCACAAATTCACCTTTGGTTAAGAAAGATAATTTTAACTATTTAAAGAGTATTTTGTGGCATATATATTCAATAATATTTCTCATTAAATAATAATTTAATGAAGAAAAATTTAAAAAGATTATCAAAAGTGTAAATAACACAGTCACACCATGAAATGTCATGCAGGAATTGAAATAATGAGTCAGGTTTACATTGGTTGACTAGAGGGTTTTATATAAGATACTCTTGAGTCTGAAGGCCAGGGAAGAAGAGCTAGAAAAAAGATTGTGTTAGAATGTTAAGAGTACTTAAAATATATTAGATGTCTTTTCATACGTTTAGATTTAAAGTGTGAATGTGTATGTGTCCATAACAGAATAATTTTAAAAGAAATGAATACTTCTGAAAGAAAGAACAGTGAAACTGCACTTATGTTAAGCAGTGTCTAAAAACAAATGTCTGAAATGAAATTGAAGGAAGACCCAAAACCAATTTCTGAGCAAAAAGATTTAAAAGAGTAATAATTTAATGAAATTGACATGGATCCAAATTTAAATTAGATTTCCAAGGACTAGGGCATAAAAGAATTTGAAAAAGTCTTTTAATGTGGAGAGAAGCAGTATCTAAAGTTTTAGTTTCATCTCATATAAAGAGATAAGAGACAAGCATGCTTATGGAAGGTAAAGGTTCTTCTTGGTCAAACATAAAGAAGAATCCCTTTCAAGTGATGGAATTTCTATTTTAGAAATAGAGCCAATGATAAAAGGCCAGAAGGAACAATAAGGTATACAGAGATGTGAACACTATTCGGAATACAGATATAAAGGGTGATTTGTGAGCAATAAGTATGCAGAAGGACATTCACTTTCAGTGTTTGGAAACACAGATATCAACAAGCAAAGAATATTAAGATGACAGATCAATTATTCTAACAAAACAAACAAACAAACAAACAACTAAAAACCAGTGGAGGGAATATATTGTGAGTAACTCACAGACTTTATCACATGAAATTCATACACTCTGGCACATTCTGCACAAATACATTTACACATACATAAAAATGAAATTGAAAGTATCTAAATTGGTGATATAAAGCAATACTGTGCTTAAAATAATGCAATAAAAACAGGAATAAAACCACTCCAACTACATTATGTAAACATCAAGGACTCCCACAATTTTCAATGGAGAAAGTGTATGGCTAGCTTAGTTAGGATATATTCAGGCTCACAGGCAATGAGGTAATTGTAAAGGAAGCTTATCAGCATACCTTTTTCACATAATACATGTAAAAAATTCATTTGAACACTCAAGAGAGAGGAGGTACTGTGATATGTATGTTTCATGCACTGCTCTTGCATAGATAAACCAGGGAGATTCTTTTGTCAGGATTTTCTCTTCAGTATGGAAATGTAGTTTACTATGTTCTATATTACACATGAAAAGACATGTCCTCACTTCACTGTCTATCCCTCCACAACTAACACTTGACTTTTCTACTCTGGTTAATTACAAAGATCCTTGGTTTCATGTTCTACTTTTATGCTTCCCATCCCCCATATGATTGGATTTCCCTTATTATGATTTAGTTGTTCAGGTTGAACCTTGCATTTCTGAGTTCCATGTTCACTTCTATTTTTAGCATTATAAATACATTAGTGAATCAACCAATAATTTTCTTAATCAAACCAGCAGACAGCCACAGCAAACTCTCAGCTCTGGGCTAGGCTGGATTTGCTCTCAGATGACCTCAGTTAAATGCTGTAGACTTTCATTCTCAGACCAAATTCAGTTCCTACTGGGCAGTAAAACTCATCTAGATTGAGCCTCCGTGAGGAAGGTCTCCATATGGAAGTCAAAATACCTGTCCGGTTGGTAGATGATGGAGTATGAAGCTCTGTCCCCAGACAAGAGAGCGGGAATGAGACAGATTCCTGTGCCCCATCCAGACTTACGGCTGCACCAGAAAAGACCAGGTCTTGTCCAGTCCGAGGTTGTCCATGCTGTGGGACTGCAGCAGAGGAGGTATTTACAGCTGCTTTGGTCTGCTCATTAGGCATATTTCCTTCTTGTTCCTCCTACATTTAGGCACATGATTTCCCTGCGGGACACTAGTCTGGACAGAAATGAAATTTTTTCTGTTGAATTTCTGTTCCTAGGAAACCAGGTGATAATCCAGATGAAGTCAGTTTTTCTTATTCTTTTCTATATCTTCTTCTGCCTTTCAGGGATCTTAATTCCCAGCACATTATCACACTCCTGAGTGAATGTTTTCTCCTGTTGACAGTTGAGGAATCAACCCTGACAAGGTCCATTGGGCCACTCAAAGCTTTGAGTTGTGGAGACACAATACCTGATATCTCTAGAATGTTACTTTTGCCTTTTTAAACAAAGATGAAAGGTTTGCTCCTTTAATATAAAACCCTGGCCACTAATCTCACAATTCTATCTTGAGTTCAGAACTATGGCTTAAAATGTCACTATAAAATATTTGTTACTTGTAAGAGTTATATTTAGGTCTTTTTGTACATGTAATCTGAGTTTATTGCCTTACAGGAATTGTCAAATTTAATATTGATACAAATCCATTCTGTGAGGAAGCACTAGTGTGAACTTCATTCCCTATGGAGAAATGGGGTTTGAAAAATTTAGTGTTCACATCAAACTTATTCCAAAAATTTTGATGGGTGTTGATTGCATTCTGTCAGGATGCTCCCAGGTTTCAAACTCTGTTGCAGTGGTCCCAACCAGAGGTAGTTCTTTTCCCCTGGCATTGCTAGCAATGTCTGAGGGATGCTGGTAAATACCTCCAAGGAACAGGGTCCTGGGATCGAGCCCCACATCAGGCTATCTGCTCAATGGGGAGCCTGCTTCACCCACTCTCTCTGCCTGCCTCTCTGCCTATTTGTGATCTCTCTCTCTGTCAAATAAATAGATAAAATTTACCCTGAAGATACAGATGTAGTGAAAAGAAGGGCCATCTGTACCCCAATGTTTATAGCAGCAATGGCCATGGTCGCCAAACTGTGGAAAGAACCAAGATGCCCTTCAGCGGACGAATGGATAAGGAAGATGTGGTTCATATACACTATGGAGTATTATGCCTCCATCAGAAAAGACGAATACCCAACTTTTGTAGCAACATGGACGGGACTGGAAGAGATTATGCTGAGTGAAATAAGTCAAGCAGAGAGAGTCAATTATCATATGGTTTCACTTATTTGTGGAGCATAACAAATAGCATGGAGGACATGGGGAATTACAGAGGAGAAGGAAGTTGGGGGAAATTGGAAGGGGAGGTGAACCCTGAGAGACTATGGACTCTGATAAACAATCTGAGAGTTTTGAAGGGGTGGGGGGTGGGAGGTTGGGGTACCAGGTGTTGGGTATTATAGAGGGCATGGATTGCATGGAGCACTGGGTGTGGTGCAAAAATAATGAATACCTTTACACTGAAAATAAAAAAAAATACATTAAAAGCAAAACAAAACAAAACAACAACAACAACAACAAAAAGTGTCAGATGCTCAACTGACTGAGCCACCCTCGTGCCGCTTTAATGTCTTTCTTTTTTAAGATTATATACTTTTAATTCCATATCCTCAGTGTTTAATATTCCAGGTATCCCATATCCAGTCTACTAGGTGTCCCAAGTGAAAGAATAAAATTATGAAATGAAATTGTGAAATAAAATAAAATTATTAAAATAGACATACTTTCAAAAAAAATCTTTAGGGAAAAAATTGTTTTGGGGAAGGTGAATTTTAGTCTCTCCATCAATTGATTTCTCTTCTGTTAGGTTAGGGCATTGTGTGTTGAAATACTATATGTAATAAAAATATTAAAGTCAATCTGGAGCTTCTGTTCCATTGTTGAAATGGAATATGAAAAGTGTATTCTCTATTTCTAAAATATAAATGTGAGTTCTTTCTTTCTTTCTTTCTTTTTTTCTTTCTTTCTTTCTTTCTTTCTTTCTTTTTATTAGAGATTGCATTGAGTATGTAGATTGCTATGGGTAGCATACACTTTTTTTATTGTGTTATGTTAGTCACCATAAAAAACATCATTAGTTTTTGACGCAGTGTTCCAAGCTTCATTGTTTATGTACAAGATCCAGTGCTCTATGTAATACATGCCCTTCTTAATACCCACCTCCAGGCTCACCCAACCTCCCACCCTCACCCCTCCAAAACCCTCAGTTTGTTTCTCAGAGTCCACAGTGTTTCATGGTTCATCACCTCCTCTGATTTCCCCCACTTCACTTTTCCTTTCTTTCTTCTAATGTCCTCCATGTTATTCCTTATGTTCCACAAGTAAATGAAACCATATGATAATTAACTTGCTCTGCTTGGCTTATTTCACTTAGCATAATCTTCAGTCCCATCCCTGTTGATATAAAAGTTGGGTATTCATCCTTTCTGATGGAGGCATAATACACCATTGTATATATGGACCACATCTTCTTCATTCATTTGTCTGTTGAAGGGCATCTTGCTTTGTTCCAGTTTGGCGATTGTGGTCATTGCTGCTATAAACATTGGGGTACAGATGGCCTTTCTGTTCACTACATCTGTATCCTTGGGGTAAATAACCAGTAGTGCAATTCCTTGGTCATAGAGTAGCTCTATTTTTAATTTCTTAAGGAATCTCCACACTGTTTTCCAAAGCCTCCCCGAGAGAGGTGTGTGCAAGCCCGGCGCTCTTAGACCCAGAAAGACCAATCACTCCCAGCCCAGGCAAGCGAGAAAATCTCAGTGTGTGATCACTGCTGGGAACCTCTCTGGCAGTCTGGAGCAGCCCAGACAGCCACCGCTGCTGTGGTACAGGCAGAAGATCCTGCACCCCCAGTGACCGTGACTCAGAACCTGCTCTGCCAGTGGCCAAGGGGGACTTTATATGTACTCTGCAACACCCACAGGAGAGCAGACTGAGTCTTCTTAGAGGGAGGTCAGGGTGCAGTTTGCTTTCCTCTAAACCTACAAAAATGATAAAAAGTGGTCAAGGTGAGAGAAAAAAAAGTGAACAAACATAAAAACCTCAGAGAACAAAAGCCTGAAAAAAAACGGTTTCATCAGAGCCCACCTCTTTGATGGGGGCAGGAGGACTTAACTCGGGGAACATCATTGACTGAAAACACACGTGGCAGTCCCCTCCCCCAGAAAACCAGGAAAGAAACAGAAAAAGGAGAAAAAAAAAAGAGTACAAGAGAACAACCACCACTACTTCAAGGAGAACTTTTATTTTTAAATCGTTCCCACTATTCTGGTTCATTTTTTGAAGTTAATTTATTTATTTTCAGCATAACAGCATTCATTATTTTTTCACTACACCCAGTGCTCCATGCAAACCATGCCCTCTATAATACCCACCACCTGGTAACCCAACCTCCCACCCCCCCC
>NC_081558.1:11316667-11364997 GCF_022355385.1 Mustela nigripes | reverse complement strand
GAATCTCCCTGAGGGCTAATGATGATGAACATTTTTTCATGTGTCTGATAGCCATTTGTATGTCTTGATGGGAGAAGTGTCTGTCCATATCTTCTTCCCATTTTTTGATATGTTTGCCTGTTTCGTGTGTGTTGAATTTGAGGTGTCCTTTATAGATCCTGGATATCAACCTTTTGTCTGTACTGTCATTTGCAAATATCTTCTCCCATTCCGTGGGTTGCCTCTTTGTTTTTATTATGAAGCCAGCATTACCCTGATCCCCACACCAGGCAAAGACCCCACCAAAAAGGAGAGTTTCAGACCAAGATCCCTGATGAATATGGATGCTAAGATTCTCAACAAGATCCTAGAAAATAAGATCCAACAGCACATTATAAAGATTATCCACCATGACCAGGTTGGGTCCATCAAGGATGGTTCAACATTCGCAAATCAATCAAGGTGATAGAACAAATCAATACCAGAAGAGAGAAGAACTATGTCGCCCCCCTTTTTAAAATCTTATTTTATTTAAATTAAATTAGTTAACATAAAGTATGTCAATATTTTCAGATATAGAGTTTAGCAATTCATTAGCTTTTATGAACCCAGTATTCATTACATCACATTCCCTTCATAATGCCCAACATCCAGTTTTGCATCCCCCCACCCACGTCCCCTCTAGCACTACCAACTTGTTTCCTATAGTTAAGAGTCTCTTAGAGTTTATCTGCCTCTCTGACTTCATCTTATTTATTTTTCCTTCCCTTCCTCTATGATACTCTGTTTTGTTCTTTTTTTTTAAATGGATATATTGTAAATACAAAAATAGCTTTATTATCTAGTTTCTAAAAAAAAAAATTATTTCTTTTCAGCGTAACAGTATTTATTGTTTTTGCACCACACCCAGTGCTCCATGCAATCCGTGCCCTCCCCAACACCCACCACCTGGTTCCCCCATCCTCCCATCCCCACCCCTTCAAAACCCTCAGATTGTTTTTCAGACTCTATAGTCTATCATGGTTCACCTCCCCTTCCAATTTCCCTCAACTGCCTTCTCCTCTCCATCTCCCTATGTCCTCCATGCTATTTGTTATGCTCCACAAATAAGTGAAACCATATGATAACTGACTCTCTCTGCTTGACTTATTTCACTCAGCATAATCTCTTCCAGTCCTGTCCATGTTGCTACAAAAGTTGGGTATTCTGTTTTGTTCTTAATTTCCCCATATGAGTGAAACCATATGATAATTGTCTTTCTCTGATTAAGTTCTTTCACTCAGCATAATAACCTCCAGTTACATCCACATCAAAGTAAACGGTAATATTTCATCATTTATGGTGGCTGCGTAATATTCCATTATATAATACATATTTTATGTTTTTAAATATAATTATTATATTAGTATATATTACATATATAATTATAATATTACATATATAATCTGCTTATCCATTCATCTATCAATGGACATCTGGCTTTTTCTGTACTTTTAGCTATTGTAGATATTATTGCTATAATTATTGGGGTGCAGGTGCCCCTTCAGATCACAACACTTGTATCCTTTGGGTAAATACCTTATAGTGCTTGGTCGTATAGTAGCTCTATTGTTAACTATTTTTGTTGTTTATTTTTTCATTTTTTAAATTTCTTTTCAGTGTTCCAGAATTCACCATTTATGTACCACACCTAGTGCTCCATGCAATATGTGCATCCACAATACCCCCACCGGGCTTACCCAAACCCCCAACCCTTATCTACAAAACCCTCAGTTTGTTTCTCATAGACCAGTCTCTCATGCTTCATCTTCCCCTCCAATTTTCCCCAACTCACTTCTCCTCCCTATCTCCCCATGTCCTCTGTGTTATTCCATATGCTCCACAAATAAGCCAAACCATATGATAATTTACTTTCTCTGCTTGACTTATTTCACTTAACATAATCTCTTCCAGTACCATCCATGGTCCATGTTGATACAAAAGTTGGATATTCATCCTTTCTGATGGAGGCATAACACTCCATAGTACATATGGACCATATCTTTTTTATTCATTGAGGAACCTCCATTCTGTTTTCCAGGTAGCTATGCCAGCTTGCATTTCCACCAACATTGTAGGAGTGTTCCTCTTTTTCCACATCCTTGCCAAAATTTGTTGTTCTCTGACTTGTTAATTTTTGCCATTGTGACTGGTGTGAGGTGGTATCTCATTATGATTGTTTTGTGTTTCCCTGATGGCAAATGATGTGGATTATTTTTTCATGTGTTTCATGGTCATTTGTATGTCATCTTTGGAGAAATATCTGTTCATGTCTCCTGTCCATTTATTGACTGAACATCTTTTCATGTAGCTTTTGGCCACCTGTATGTCTTCATTGGAAAATGTCCGTTCAGATCCTCTGCCAATTGTTTAATCAGATTATTTTGTTGTTTGTCTGTTGCTATTGAGTTGTATGAGTTCTATTTATATTTGGTGTAGTTATCCCCTCATCAGATATATGATTTTCAAATATTCTCTTCCATTCAGGAAGTTGCCATTTATTTTGTTGATAGTTTCTTTTGCCACACAGATTTTTTTAGTTTGAGAGAGATCCTGTTTATTTTTGCTTTTTTTCCCTCGATTTTTGGTGCCAATTCCTAAGAATCATTGCCAATACCAATATGTTTTCTTCTAGGAGGTTTCTGGCTGTGGGTCTTACATTCAAGTATTTAATCCACTTTGAGTTCACTTTTACCTATGGTGTAAGATAGTGCTCCAGTTGAATTCTTTTGCACATGGCTGTCCAGTTCACCAAACACCATTTATTGATGAGACTGTTATTTTCTTATTGTGCATCCTTTAACCATATATCTGTGTGTTTACTTCTGGGCTCTCTATTTCTTTCCATTGATCTATGTTTTCTATGCCCATATCATGCTGTTTTGGGTACCACGATTTGGTGATATAGTTTGAAATCAGGGAGCATGATGCCCTAGTTTTGCTCTTCTTTCTCAAGATTGCTTTGCTGTTTGGGGTCTTTGTGATTTCATAAAAGTGGTAGGAGTGGTGGTACCTCAGTGGCACAGTTGGTTAAGCATCTGCCTTCAGCTCAGGTCCTGATCCCAGGGTCCTGTGATTGAGCCCCATGTCAGGGTCCCTGCTCAGTGAGGAGTCTGCTTCTCCCTCTGCCCTTCCCCTTACTCGTGCTCTTGCTCTCTCTCTAAAATAAATAAATAAACAAACAAATAAATAAATAAATATTTAAAAAGAAACTGTAGGAGTGGGCACCTAGGTGGCTCAGTGGGTTAAAGCCTTTGCCTTCAGCTCAGGTCATGGTCCCAGGGTCTTGGGATTGAGTCCTACATTGGGCTCTCTGCTCAGCAAAGAGCCTGTTTCCTCCTCTCTCTGCCTGCCTCTTTGCCTACCTGTGATCTCTCTCTGTCAAATAAATAAATAAAATCTTTAAAAAAACTGTAAGAGTGGGCGCCTGGGTGGCTCAGTGGGTTAAGCCGCTGCCTTCAGCTCAGGTCATGATCTCAGGGTCCTGGGATCGAGTCCCACATCGGGCTCTCTGCTCAGCAGGGAGCCTGCTTCCCTCTCTCTCTCTCTGCCTGCCTCTCCATCTACTTGTGATTTCTCTCTGTCAAATAAATAAATAAAATCTTAAAAAAAAAACTGTATGAGTGTTTGTTTCATTTCTGTAAAATATGCCATTGGTATATTGACTATAATTACAATGAATCCACAAATTGCTTTGGGTAGTATGGACATTTTAACAGTATTGATTCTTCCAATTGATTAAAATAGAATATCTTTTCATTTCTTTGTGTCACCTCCAATTTATTTCAGCATTGTCTTATAGATTTCATTGAACAGGTGTTTCAACTCCTTCTTCAAATTTATTCTTAGGTTTTATTCTTGTTGAGGCAGTTGTAAATGGAATTGTTTTCATAGTTCCTTTTTCTGAGAGTTTCGTATTAATGGACAGAGTGGTGACCAATTTTTGTATATTGACTTTATATCCTGCAGAATCCATTGATTAGTTAAAAGAGATGTGTTTTCTTTTAAGCAATTGATAGAAATACAATGACATACAATAAAGTAAACAGATTTAAAATGCAAATTTTTCTGAAGTAATCATACAAAAACAGAGTATGTACATAAATGAGTCAGTCCATTTATATATAATTCAAGAAAGTGTACAAAAGCTTTAAAGATTTTTTTAAATAGTTGAAAAACATGTAATCAATCTGAATTTCTGTTTCCTTATCTCTAATGCAGGTTGATGTTAGGAAAAAATACAGTGTTTGGAAATATTTGATGAGTCCAAAAAATCATTCATGGGTAAAGAACACAGATATGTATGTGTGCATGTAAACATTACTTCATACAAATAGTCTTATATATGTATGTACAACATAGGCTCAATAATCCCATATTTTGCATTGAAAGGAAATTTTAAAAAATTTGTAGAAGATAAAAATCAAAACAGTGATGCAGATGGCCCTTCTTTTCACGACATCTGTATCTTTGGGGTAAATACCCAGGAGTGCAATGGCAGGGTCATAGGGAAGTTCTATTTTTAATTTCTTGAGTAATTTCCACACTGTTCTCCAAAGAGGCTGCACCAACTTGCATTTCCACCAACAGTGGAAGAGGGTTCCCCTTTCTCCACATCCCTTCCAAAACATGGTGTTTCCTGTCTTGTTAATTTTGGCCATTCTAACTGGTGTAAGGTGATATCTCAATGTGGTTTTAATTTGAATCTCCCTGATGGCTAGTGATGATGAACATTTTCCATGTGTCTGATAGCCATTTGTATGTCTTCATTGGAGAAGTGTCTGTTCATATCTTCTGCCCATTTTTTGATATGATTGCCTGTTTTGTGTGTGTTGAATTTGAGGAGTTCATTATAGATCCTGGATATCAACTTTTTTTAAAATTAATTTATTTATTTTCAGAAAAGCAGTATTCATTATTTTTTCACCACACCTAGTGCTCCATGAAATCCGTGCCCTCTATAATACCCACCACCTGGTACCCCAACCTCCCACCCCCCCGCCACTTCAAACCCCTCAGATTGTTTTTCAGAGTCCATAGTCTGGATATCAACCTTTTGTCTGTACTGTCATTTGCAAATATATTTTCCCATTCTGTGGGTTGCCTCTTTGTTTTCTTGACTATTTCCTTGGCTTTGCAGAAGCTTTTGATTTTGATGAAGTCCCAAAAGTTTATTTTCACTTTTGTTTCCTTTGCCATTGGAGATGTATCTTGAAAGAAGTTGCTGTGGCTGATATCGAAGAGATTACTGCCTATGTTCTCCTCCAGGATTCTGAAGGATTCCTGTCTCATGTTGTGGTCTTTTATCCATTTTGAGTTTATCTTTGTGTATGGTGTAAGAGAATGGTCGAGTCGCCAAACTATGGAAAGAACCAAGATGCCCTTCAACGGATGAATGGATAAGGAAAATATGGTCCATATAAACTATGGAGTATTATGCCTCCATCAGAAAGGATGAATACCCAACTTTTGTAGCAACACAGACGGGACTCAAAGAGATTATGTTGAGTGAAATAAGTCAAACAGAGAGAGTCAATTATCATATGGTTTCACTTATTTGTGGAGCATAACAGATAGCATGGAAGACATGGGGAGTTAGAGAGAAGGGAGTTGGGGTAAATTGGAAGGGAAGGTGAATCATGAGAGACTATGGACCCTGAAAAACAATCTGAGGGGTTTGTAGTGGCAGGAGGTGGGAGGTTGGGGTACCAGGTGGTGGGTATTATAGAGGACACAGATTGCATGGAGCGCTGGGTGTGGTGAAAAAATAATGAATACTGTTAGGCTGAAAATAAATAAATATAAAAAAATCAAAACAGTGAAATTTTGAAAAAATCATGAAATTAAAAGAATATAGACATTTAGACACAGAGATTTAAAGAAGAATGGGAAAACTTAATTTTAGTAATGAATTATTATTATTATTATTTTAATTAATTTATTTTTTATAAACATATATTTTTATCCCCAGGGGTACAGGTCTGTGAATCACCAGGTTTACACACTTCACAGCACTATTTTTTTAAATTTTAAGCTACAAAGGGCTCAAAGTCAGAATCTATATTTAAAAAAATACAGAATTTATATTTAAATCTAAAGTCAAGGTGAACCTGGCTGGCTCAGTCAGTGGAGAAAGCAACTCCTTTTTTGTTTTGTTTTGTTTTATGATGTTATTTTTAAGTAATCTCTGATTCCAACGGGGGCTTAAACCCACAATCCTGATGTTAAGAGTCATGCATTCCCCCAACAGTCGAGCCAGCCAGCAGTCTGAGCATGCAACTCTTGATATCAGGGTCATGAGTTTAAGCCACACATTGATTGTAGAGATTTATTAATAAATAAATAAATAAATATTTCTTCCTGTTTCAGTCTTGGTAGTCCATAAGTTTCTAGAAAGGCATCCATTCCATGCAGGTTGCTTGACTTGTTGGCATATAATTGCTGGTAATAATTTCTAATACTTTTTTCTATTTCCTTGGTGGTAGTCATGATCTATCCCCTTTCATTAATGACTTTATTAATTTGGGTCCTTTTTCTTTTCTTCTGGATAAGTATGGCCAGAGGTTTAGTGATCTTATTAATTCTTTCAAAGAACAAGCTTCTAGTTTCATTGATGTGTTCTACTGCTTTTCTGGGTTCTATTTCATTGATTTCCACTCTAATCTTTATTATTTCTCTTCTCCTGCTTGGTTTTATTTGCTCTTCTTTCTCCAGCTCCTTTAGGTATAAGTTTAGCTTATGCATCTTGGATTATTCTACTTTTTTGAAAGAGGCTTGGATGGCTCTGTATTCTGCCTGTCCCCCAGGACCATGTTTGCAGTAGCCCATAGGTTTTAGACTGATGCGTTTTCATTCTAATTAGTTGCCATGAATTGATTAAGTTCTTTAATTTCCTGTTTGACCCAATCCTTCTTTAGCAGGATCATCTTTAACTTCCAAGTATTTGAATTCCTTCCATTTTTTTCTTGTGTTTGAGTTCCAGTTTCAAAGCTTGTGGTCTGATAACATGGAGGGAACAATCTCAGTTTTGTTTTATGGAGTTGATACCTGATTTGTGACCCAGTATGTGGTATCTTCTAGAGAAAGTACTGTGTGCATTAGAGAAGAATGAGTATTTTATTGTTTTAAGGTGGAATGTTCTGTATATATCTATGAAGTCCATCTAGTCCAGTGAGTCATTGGAATTGTGTCACTGACACAATTTTGGTGTCAATGGTACCAGTTGTGTCATTGAAAGCTCTTGTTTCTTTATTGATATTTTCCTTACGAAAGATGAATCTGCTTATCATGATCTGTCCATTGCTGAGAGTGGATTGTTAAGGTTTTCTACTATTATTATCCATATGAGTCTTGATTTTGAATAATAGCTGGCATATGTAGTTGGCTGCTCCCATGTTGGAGGCAGAGATATTTACAACTGTTAGATTGTCTTGTTGTATAGACCCTTTACATAGGATACAATGTCTCTCTACATCTCTTACTACAGTTTTGGTTTAAAATCTAATTTGTCTGATATAAGAATTACTACCCCATGCTTTCTTTTGAGGTCAGTTGCCATGACATTGTCTCCATCCCCTCACTTTCAATCTGGAGATGTTTTAGGTTCAAAATGAGTCTCTTGTAGATAGCATATGGATGGGTCCTGTCTTTGTATCCAATCTGAAACTCTTTGCCATTTCAAGGGAGCAGTTAGGCTATTCATGTTGAGAGTGATGATTGAAAGATATGCATTTAGCGCATTAAATATTGCCTGTAAAGTCCCTATCTCTATAGATTGTCTCTGTAAATTTCTGGTCTATATTATTTTGGGGTCGTTTTTCTTTTATGGAATCTCCTTAATATTTCTTTCATGAATGGCTTCATGGTCACATATTTCTTCAGTTTCTGCCTGTCCTGGAAGCTCTTTTTCTTTCATACATTCTGAGTGACAGCCTTGCTGGATAAAGCATTCTTGGCTGCATGTTCTTCTCATTTAGTACCCTGAATATGTCTTGCCAGCATCTTCTGGCTTGCCAGAACTCTGCGGACAGGTCTGATGTTATTCTGATGTGCCTCCCTTCATACATAAGAAAGCTCTTGCTCCTGGGTGTTCTCAGGATTGTTTCCTTGGCTTTCTGAATAGCAAGATTTAGTATTATATGCTGGGTATTGGTCCCTATTGGAAGGGGTTATCTCTGCCTTTTGGACATATAGAGAAGAAGGAAACTCAGCCATTCTTATATGTCATACACAAAGATAAAAATGGATGAAAGATCTCAATATTAACCAGGAATCTATCAGAATCCTAGAAGAGAACATAGGTTCTAACCTATTCTGAATTGGCTATAGCAAACTCTTTCAAGACATGTATCCAAAGACAAGGGAAGCAAAAGCAAAAATGAACTTTGGGGACTTTGTTATAATAAAAATCTTCTTCATGGCAAAGGAAACAGTCTACAAAACTAAGAGGCAAACCATGGAATGGAAAAAGATATTTGGGATATCTTCGGGAAGACAAAGCTATCCAGGATCTATAAAGAAGATCTCACACTCAGCACTAAAAACAAAAACAAAAACAAAAACACCAAAAAATCAAACAATCCAGTCAAAAAATGATACGCTCTAGTTCCATCCATGTATCATGCTTAGCGAAATAAGTCAAGCAGAGAAAGACAACTATCATATGATCTCCCTGATATGAGGAAGTGGTGATGCAACATGGAGGCTTAAGTGGGTAGAAGAATAAATGAAACAAGATGGGATTGGGAGGGAGACAAACCATAAGTGACTCTTAATCTCACAAAACAAACTGAGGGTTGCCGGGGGGAGGGGGTTTGGGAGAAGGGGGTGGGATTATGGACATTGGGGAGGGTATGTGATTTGGTGAGTGCTGTGAAGTGTGTAAACCTGGTGATTCACAGACCTGTACCCCTGGGGATAAAAATATATGTTTATAAAAATAAAAAATTTAAAAAAAAATGAACAGAAGACATGTACAGACACTTCTCCAAAGGGGACATACCAATAACTAAAAGACATATGAAAAAACTTCCAACATGGCTATCCACCAGGGAAATACAAAACAAAACCACCATGCAAGACCACCAGTTAGAATGACAAAAATTAACAAAAGAGGGACCAATTCATGTTGGCAGGGATTTGGAGAAAAGGGAACCCTCTTACTCTGTTGGTGGGAATGCAAGCTGGTACAGCTACTCTGGAAAACAGTACAGAAGTTCCTCAAGATGTTAAAAATAAAGCTACCCTACAACCCAGCAATTGCACTACCAGGTATTTAACCCAAAGATATAGATGTAATGAAAATAAGGGACGCATGCACCCCAATGCTCATAGCAGCTATATCCACAAGAAACAAGCTGTGGAAGGAGTCCAGATGCCCTTCAACAGATGAATGGATAAAGAAAATGTGTACATATGTACAATAGAATATTCCCACCCACCAGAAAGGATGAATACCTACCACTTGTGTCGACATGGATGAAACTAGAGGGTATTATGCTAAGTGAAGTAATTCAAACAGAGAAAGACAATTATTGTATGGTTTCACTCATAGGTGGAACATAAGGAATATCATGGAGGACCATAAGGGAAGGTAGGGAAAACTGAAGGGGGAGAAATCAGAGAGGGACATGAACCATGAGAGACTATGGACTCCAAGAAATAAACTGAGGGCTTCAGATGGGACTGAGGTTGGGGGACTGGGTAGCTAGGTGATGGGTATTAAGGAGGGCATGTGTTGCAATGAGCACTGGTTGTTATAAGCAACTAATAAATTGTTGAACACTACATCAAAAACCAATCATGTACTATACAGTGGCTAACTGAACATAAAAATACAAACCATGAGAGACTATCGACTCTGAGAAACAAACTGAGGGTTTTGGAGAGGAGTGGGGTAGGGGGTTGGATGAGCCTGGTAATGGGTATTATGGAGGACACGTACTGCATGGAGCACTGAGTGTGGTACATAAACAATGAATTTTGGAACACTGAAAAAAAATAAAATTCAAAAAATATAAATAAACTAACTAATTAATTAATTAGCAAGCTTCTGTTGAGTTGATCTGTTCTACTGGGTTTTTGTTGTTGTTGTTCCTATGTCATTGATTTCTGCTCTAATCTTTATTATTTCTGTTCTTCTGCTGGACTTAGACTTTCTTCCCTATTCTTTTTCCAGTTCTTCTAGGTCTAAGTTTAGATTGTGTCATTAATTGGAAGAACAAATAGCGTTAAAAAGTCTATGCTGTTCATGTCTCCTGTCCATTTTTTTAAAAGATTTTATTTATTTATTTGATAGAGAGAGATCACAAGCAGGCAGAGAGGCAGGCAGAGAGAGCGGAGGAAGCAGGCTCCCTGCTGAGCAGAGAGCCTGATGTGGGCCTTGATCTCAGGACCCTGAGATCATGACCTGAGCCGAAGGCAGCGGCTCAACCCACTGAGCCACCCAGGTGCCCCTCCTGTCCATTTTTTGATATGATTATTTAGTTTTTGGCTCTTGGCTTCTCCAACAAAGACATACAGATGGCTAGCAGATACATGAAAAAGTCCTCACCATAATTAGCCATCAGAGAAACTCAAATCAAAACCAAATTGAGATATCACCTGATACCAGTTAGAATGGCAGAGATTAACAAGTCAGGAAACAACAAATGTTGGAGAGGATGTGGAGAAAGGGGAACCCTCTTCCACTGTTGGTGGGAATGCAAGTTGGTGCAGCCACTTCGGAAAATAATGTGGAGATTCCTTAAGAAATTAAAAATAGAGCTACTCTATGACCAAGGAATTGCACTACTGGTTATTTACCCCAAGGATACAGATGTAGTGAACAGAAGGGCCATCTGTACCCCAATGTTTATAGCAGCAATGGCCACAATCACAAAACTGTGGAAAGAAACAAGATGCTATTCAACAGACGAATGGATAAAGAAGATGTGGTCCATATATGCAATGGAATATTATGCCTCCATCAGAAAGGATGAATACCCAACTTTTGTATCAACATAGATGGGACTGAAGATTATGCTAAGTGAAATAAGTCAAACAGAGCAAGTTAATTATCATATGGTTTTATTTAATGTGGAACATAAGGAATAACATGGAGGACATTAGGAGAAGGAAGGGAAAAGTGAAGTAGGGGCAATTGGAGGAGGAGATGAACCATGAGACACTGTGGAATCTGAGAAACAAACTGAGGGTTTTGTAGGGGAGGGGATGAGGGGTTGGGTGAGCCTGGAGGTGGGTATTAAGGAGGGCATTTATTACATAGAGCACTGGATCTTGTAGCATAATGAATCTTGGAACACTGCATCAAAAACTAATGATGTATTTTATGATGACTAACATAACACAATAAAAAAAGTATATGCTACGCATAGCAATCTACATATTCAATGAAATATTTAAGAAAGAAAGAAAGAAAGAACTCACATTTATATTTTAGAAATAGAGAATTCACTTTTTACATTCAATTTCAACAATGAAACAGAAGATCCAGATTGACTTTAATATTTTTATTACATATAATATTATATTTCAACAAACAATGCCCTAACCTAACAGAAGAGAAATTAATTGATTGAGAGACTAAAATTCACCTTCCCCAAAACAATTTTTTTCCTTAAGATTTTATCTATTTATTGGACAGAGAGAGAGGTCACAAGTAGGCAAAGAGGCAGGCAGAGAGAGTGTGTGAAGCATGCTTCCCACTGAGCAGAGAGCCCGATGCGGGGCTTGATCCCAGGACCCTGGGATCATGACCTGAGCTGAAGGCAGAGGCTTTAACCCACTTAGCCACCCAGGTGCCCCCAAAACAATTTTATTGGATAAATGTCTATGTTACATTCCTATCTGCTGTAACAAATCATCACAATAGAGGCTTCAAAGAAACAAATTTATGCTCTTACAGTCTTGGAGGTCAGAAGCCTGAGATAAGACTCTGGGCTAAAATCAACACGACTTCAGGGCCTGGTTCCTGAAAATGCTCTAGGAAAAGATTCTTTTTTTTCCTACTCCAGTTACTAGTGACAACAGGTGTTCTTTGGCTCATTGCACTTTCTCTATCTTCAAATGAATCAATGAGGCATCTTCACATCTCTCTCTGATCCAACTATTCTGCCTTCTTGTCCCACATTCAGAGGACAATGGTGATTATGGTAGTTCCACTTCCATAACCTTGGCCAATCTTAGTTTAAGTACAGCCTTATTTCATTTGTTACCTTAAACTCCCACTTACTAAACAAAAAAACATATTCAAAGTTTCCATTAATCAGAATGTGGACCAGTGAAAGAGGATCTTATTCTGCTACACCAAAATCTTTTCTAAAAGTATTTTATTTGGTTCCACTCAAGGGTCCATATATAAAAGAAATAATCACAGATTTTATCACAGTCCCTAACATGACTGGATACACTTTTTGTTCAAAATTCTATGCAAAAACATTTTTTTCCCGTGAAGAACCCCTACAACCATCTGTGTGCCTTCCACTATTATAGGACAACAGCTTTGCTTCTCAAAGAGTGGTCCACAGACCACGACCTGCAGCATCAACATCACTCAGGAGCTTGTTAGAAATGTTGAATTCCTGGGACCATCAGCACCCACTAAAGCAGAATCTGCATTTAAGTTAGAATCCTAGATTATTCCTATGCAATTTGAAGTTGGAAAAGTCCTGATCTCACATTCTCAATTTGACCTTTGAGGTAGTCTTATTTTTTCTCACATTCTCAATTTGACCTTTGAGGTAGTCTTATTTTTTGTGTTGGGAGCTGTCCTGTTCCTTGTAGGTGTTTACCAGCATCCCTTCAGACTTTGCTAGCAATGCCAGGGGAAAAGAACTACCTCTGGTTGGGACCACTGCAACAGAGTTTGAAACCTGGGAACATCCTGACAGAATTCAATCAACACTCATCCCTTTTTGCAATAAGTTTGAGATGAACACTAAATTTTTCAAACCCCATTTCTCCATAGGGAATGAAGTTCACACTAGTGCTTCCTCAAAGAATGGATTTGTATCAATATTAAATCAGACAATTCCTGTAAGGCAATAAACTCAGATTATGCATACAAAAAGATTTAAATATATCTTTTACAAGTGACAAATATTTTATACTGACATTTTAAGTTGTAGTTCTGAACTTAAGATAGAATTGTGAGATTATTGGCCAGGGTTTTACATTAAAGGAAAAAACTTTTCATCTTTGTTTAGAAAGGCAAAAGCAACATTCTAGAGATATCAGGGGGGATTGTGTCTCCACAACTCAGTGCTTTGAAGGGCACAGTGGACCTAGTCATGGTTGATTTCTCAGTTGAAAACAGGAGAAAAAATTCACCCAGGAGTGGGATGATGTGCTGGGAGTTTAGATCCCTGAAAGACAGAAGAAGATAAAGAAAAAGAGTAAGAAAAACTGACTTCACCTGGCTTATCAACTGGTTTCCTAGAAACAGAAATTCAACAGTAAAAATTTCATTTCTGTCCAGACTAGTGTCCCACAGGGAAATCATGTGCCTAAAGGTGGGAGGAACAAGAGGGAAATGTGCCTAATGAGCAGACCAAAGCAACTGTAAATACTTCCTCTGCTGCAGTCCCACAGCAGCCTCCTCAGCTGGACAAGACCTGGTGTTTTCTGGTGCAGTCCTAAGTCTGGATGGGGCACTGGAATCTGACTCATTCCTGCTCTCTTGTCTGGGGACAGAGCTTCATACTTCACCATCTACCAACCAGACAGGTATTTTGATTTCCATGTGAAGACCTTCCTCACAGATACTCCATCTAGGTGGGTTTTCCTGCCCAGTAGTGACTAAATTTAGTCTAAGAATGAAAGTCAACAACATTTAGCTGCGGTCATCTGAGGGCCAATCCGGCCTAACCCAGAGCTGAGAGTTTGCTGTGGCTGTCTGCTGGTTTGATTAAGAAAATTATTGGTTGATTCACTTATGTATTTATAATGCTAAAAATAGAAGTGAACATGAAACTCAGAAATGCAAGGTTCAACCTAAACAAGTAAATCATAATAAGGGAAATCCAATCATGTGGGGGATGGGAAGCATAAAAGTAGAACATGAAACCAAGTATCTTTGTATTTAACCTGAGTAGAAACTCAAGTGTTAGTTGTGGAGGGAAAGACAGTGAAATGAGGAGATGTGTTTTCATGTTCAAGATGGAACATACTAAACTACATTTCCATACTGAAGAGAAAATCCAGACGAAAGATTCTCCCTGGTTCATATATGCAAGAGCAGTACATGAAACATACATATCACAGTACCTCCTCTCTCTTGAGTGTTCAAATGAAATTTTTTACATGTATTATGTGAAAAAAGGTATGCTAATGAGCTTCCTTTACAATTACCTCATTACCTGTGAGCCTGAATATATCTTAACTTAGCTAGCCACACACTTCTCCATTGAAAATTGTGGGAGTCCTTGATGTTTACATAATGCAGTCAGAGTGTTTTTAATCCTGTTTTCATTGCATTCTTTTTAAAATTTTTTTTTAATTTTTAAAACTTCTTTTCAGTGTACCAGAATTCATTTTATTGCATTCTTTTAAGCAAAGTATTGCTATTAATATCACCAATTTAACTATTTTCCATTTCACTTTTTATGTGTGTGTAGATGTATTTGTGCAGAATGTGCGAGAGTGTATGAATTTAGTGTGGTAAAGTCTGTGAGTTACTCATCATATATTCCCTCCACTGATTTCTTTTTTTTTAAAATTTTTAAATTTATTATCAGTGTAACCGTATTTATTGTTTTTGCACCACACCCAGTGCTCCATGCAATCTGTGCACTCTCTAATACCCACCACCTGGTTTCCCCATCCTCCCACCCTCCACCCTTCAAAACCCTCAGATTGTTTTTCAGAGTCCATAGTCTCTCATGGTTCACCTCCCCTTCCAATTTCCCCCAACTCCCTTCTCCTCTCCATCTCCCTATGTCCTCTATGTTATTTGTTATGCTCCACAAATAAGTGAAACCATCTGATAATTGACTCTCTCTGCTTGACTTATTTCATTCAGCATAATCTCTTTCAGTCCCGTCCATGTTGCTACAAAAGTTGGGTATTCATCCTTTCTGATGGAGGCATAATACTCCATACTGTATATGGACCACATCTTCCTTATCCATTCGTCCATTGAAGGGCATCTTGGTTCTTTCCACAGTTTGGTGACCGTGGGCATGGCTGCTATAAACATTGGGGTACAGATGGCACTTCTTTTCACTCCATCTGTATCTTTGGGGTAAATACCCAGGAGTGCAATTGCAGGGTCATAGGGAAGCTCTATTTTTAATTTCTTGAGGAATCTCCACACTGTTTTCCCAAGTGGCTGTCCAAAGTCCCTGTCTTTCTTTCTTTAAAAAATATCCATTTCTTTAAAAATTATTCTATGCTATGGAAACATACACATTCACACTTTCAATTTCAATGTATGAAAAGACATCTAATATATTTTAAGTACTCTTAATGCTTTGGCACAATCTTTTTTTTTTTTTTTTCTAGCTCTTCTCCCCTGGCCTTCAGACTCAAGAGTATCTTATATAAAACCCTCTAGTCATCCAGTGTAGACCTGACTCATTATTTCAATGCCTGCATCACATTTCATGGTGTGACTGTGTTATTCTGAATATCTTTTTTATTTTTCTTCATTAAATTATTATTTAATGAGAAATATTATTGAATATATATGCCACAAAATACTTTTTTTTCTTTTTTTAAAAAATTTTTTATTTTTTATAAACATATATTTTTATCCCCAGGGGTACAGGTCTGTGAATCACCAGGTTTACACACTTCACAGCACTCACCAAAGAACATACCCTCCCCAATGTCCATAATCCCACCCTCTTCTCCCAAACACCCTCCCCCCAGCAACCCTCAGTTTGTTTTGTGAGATTAAGAGTCACTTATGGTTTGTCTCCCTCCCAATCCCATCTTGTTTCATTGATTCTTCTCCTACCCACTTAAGCCCCCATGTTGCATCACCACTTCCTCATATCAAAATACTTTTTAAATAGTTAAAATTATCTTTCTTAACCAAAGGTGATTTTGTGCACTGGGGGCATTGAGCAATATTGAAAGTCATTTTGGGCTGTCACATTGGGAAGGGGTGTTTGGTGGCCAGGGTCCCTCTAAACACCCTATAACACATAGGACTCAGCATACCACAGAAAAGCATCTAGCCCTGAATGTACATAGTGCAGAGACTGAGAAATCCTGAGTTAAATTATATCCATATTTTTTAAAAAGTAATATTACTCAGCCATCAGAAAGGGTGGATATCCAACTTTTGAATCAATGTTGTTGGAACTGGAAGAGATTATGCTAAGTGAAATAAGTCAAGTAGAGAAACCCAATTATATAATTTCCCTTATTTGTGAGACATAAGGAATAGCATGGAGGACTTTAGGAGAAGGAATGGAAAAAATGAAGGCGTGGGGGAATCAGAGGGAGAGAACAATGAGAGACTATGGACTCAGGAAACAAACTGAAGGTTTTAGAGGGGAGTGGGGTGGGGAAATGGGTTAGCCCAGTGATGGGTGTCAAGGAGGGCATGCATTGCATGGAGTACTTGGTTTTATACACAAACAATAAATCATGGAGCACTACATCAAAAACTAATGCTGTACTGTATGCTGACTAAAATAACTTAGTAAAAATAAAATAATAAAAAACTATATTGAGATATCACCTTACACCAGTTAGAATGGCCAAAATTAGCAAGACAGGAAACAACTTGTGTTGGTGGGGATGTGGAGAAAGGGAAGCCCTCTTACACTATTGGTGGGAATGCAAGTTGGTGCAGTCACTTTGGAAAACAGTGTGGAGATTCCTCCAGAAATTAAAAATAGAGCTATGACCCTGCAATTGCGCTCTTGGGTATTTACCCTAAAGATACAGATGAAGTGAAAAGAAGTGCCATCTGTACCCCAGTGTTTATAGCAGCAACAGTCACAGTCGCCAAAATGTGGAAAGAACCAAGATGCCCTTCAACGGACAAATGGATAATGAAGATGTGGTCCATATACACTACGGAGTATTAAGCGTCCATCAGAAAGGATGAATCCCCAACTTTTGTAGCAACATGGATGGGACTGGAAGAGATTATGCTGAGTGAAATAAGTCAAGCAGAGATATGCAATTATCATATGGTTTCACTTATTTGTGGAGCATAACAAATAGCATGGAGGACAAGGGGAGTTAGAGAGGTGAAGGGAGTTGGGGGAAATTGGAAGGGGAGGTGAACCATGAGAGACTATGGACTCTGAAAAACAATCTAAGGGGTTGGAAGTGGTGTGGTGTGGGAGGTTGGCGGAACCAGGTGTTGGTTATTATAGAGGGCATGGATTGCATGGATCACTGGGTGTGGTGCAAAAACAATGAATACTGTTATGCTGAAAATAAATAAATTAAAAAAATAATTAAAAAATGAGTTTTTAAAGTAATCTCTACACTCAGTATGGGGCTTAAACTTAGAACCTCAAGTTCAAGAGTCTCATGCTCTACTGAATGAGCCAGCCAGTCACCCCAAAGAATGTCTGTGTTTTAAATATTTCTAACTATCTTCAGAACTTTTCAAAGACATTGTAACACTTCACAATTGTGACAGCAAAGTTAGAGAATGCCCTTTTGGTACTTGATTAAAAATCCGTGCCCTCTATAATACCCACCACCTGGTACCCCAACCTCCCACACCCCCGCCACTTCAAACCCCTCAGATTGTTTTTCAGAGTCCATAGTCCCACATGATTCACCTCCCCTTCCAATTTCCCCCAAATCCCTTCTCCTCTCTAACTCCCCATGTCCTCCATGCTATTTGCTATGCTCCACAAATAAGTGAAACCACATGATAATTGACTCTCTCTGCTTGACTTATTTCACTCAGCATAATCTCTTCCAGTCCTGTCCATGTTGCTACAAATGCTGGGTATTCATCCTTTCTGATGGAGGCATAATACTCCATAGTGTATATGGACCACATCTTCCTTATCCATTTGTCCGTTGAAGGGCATCTTGGTTCTTTCCATAGTTTGGCGGCCATGACCATTGCTGCTATAAACATTGGGGTACAGATGGCCCTTCTTTTCACTCAATCTGTATCTTTGGGGTAAATACCCAGGAGTGCAATTGCAGGGTATTATAGACGTTACGGATTGCCTGGAGCACTGGGTGTGGTAAAAAAAATAATGAATATTGTTATGCTGAAAATAAATAAATTTAAAAAAATTAAAAAAAATAACCTTTTATCTTGGTCACATGCTGAAATTATAATATTTTGGGCATAGTGGGTTAAATAAAATATGCTGAAAATTAAAAAAAAAAATACCAACCCAACCAATGTGATAGCTCCTTGAGTGTTTTCTCAGGGTGATGAGTATGAGAGAGATTTCTGTAGATTTTTTAAACAAATACTGAACCCTAGTTAAGATTCATGTATTTGATCACCATGTTCATTTATCTATTATTACTATACATTCACATATGATGTGCCTATTTACAATTATCAGCATTTCAAGTAATTATTGTAAATCTGTTTCTCTATTGACTTCTAGTTAGATACTGTTGGCCATAAAATAGTTTTAAATGTTATTTAGTTAAATATACTATATTTTTACTTCTGAAATTTTTGCCTATATTATGGTTTGCCCACTTGTGGATTTCATTTCATTCTAGGTGTGTATCGAAAATGGAATGGTTATTCTTATATCAAGGGTTTACTCCTTCTGTTTTTGTAAGATGTGTGAGATGAGGAACCACTGAAATTCATTCCACAGAGAAAGCTGTTTGTGCCAACTTCCATTCAACAATCCAATCTTTTCCAATGAAATTCAAATGCAGCTCTGTCATATATTAAATGCCCATATATGAGGAGACTTAATTCCTGGTTCATTCAACATATACTAAAAGAGCATATGCTATGTTACAAAAATTTCTAAGAACTTATATGTAACACACATTTATTTCAATGTCATGGGGATTTTTAATATTCATCCATGCTGATTTTGTAGAATTACTGCTCCTGTAGAACCTGTTCCAGTTAGTTATCAAAGCTCTTTTCAACTGTTGAATACAGTTGTACGGAAACTTCTCTTGTTAACCTGGTTTTACCACCTCTGTCATTCTCTGGATTTCATAATGTCCCATTTTCTTCAATTTGTTTCTATATAAGTGTATATGCATACACACCCATAAAGAAAAACATGAACAACAAAGGTGATGTCCCTGCTCCTTTGGTTCTTACCTCGCAGTGCCAGACAAGAGCACAGTGAGATAAATCTGAGTCTGATTTAATGTCCTCAGATAAGTCACACAAAAAGTATTCAGAGTAGAGGATAGATTGCCTCCGGGTGTGTAGAATTTCACAGAGTCTTGCATGTTG
Source organism: Mustela nigripes (assembly GCF_022355385.1). Taxonomy (NCBI): domain Eukaryota; kingdom Metazoa; phylum Chordata; class Mammalia; order Carnivora; family Mustelidae; genus Mustela; species Mustela nigripes. Next base: position 11,345,601 of record NC_081558.1, on the reverse strand, counting down.
GACAAGAACATAGACCCATTATGTTCATCAGACTTGCCAAGAAAGTGACTGTCTCCAAAAGCTAAGAATAACAAATAAAAACAAAAATATAACACAAAAAAGTGATAAAAGGTTCACCTCATCCTCTATGAAATCAAACAAAAAAACATGGGTCAAATAAATATGGAAAAGGCACAGGAAGAAAATTAAAAAGTCTTCTTCAGTCTTCTCTCTGGTAATAAAAATGCCCAAGTTTTGTGAAATGTTGGTTTATTTTTCTCTTTTCTCTCAATCTATAATGGAATTCACACTATAAAGATGGTACTACTTTGTGTTGTGAACAAATCTTATTTTGCTCTTATTATTTTTGATGATTAAAAATGGTATGTAAGAAAGACTGAATGCTGCTAGCACCAAGAAAGCTTTCCCTCCTTGTAGTCTTTCAGAAAAACTGAGCTTATTAGATAATTTTACTCTTTATGTATTTCTCATTTCTCCCTCACTCTGTCTGTTTCTCCCTATCTATTTATTGAACACAATTTTTTGCCACTGCTTTTAAAAAATGTTTATTTAAATTCAATTGAATTAACATAGGGTGCATTATTAGTTTCAGAGGTATAATTTAGTGATTCATCAGTTGCATATAATGCCCAGTATTCATTCCATCCAGTGCCCTCAATGACCATCACCCAATTATCCCGTCACCCCCTACCGACCTCCCTTCCAGCAACCATCAGTTTCTGTCCTATTATAAAGGCTCTTATGATTTCTCTCCATCTCTGTTTGTATCTTTTTAAAAAAATGTTTCCTTCCCTTACCCTATGTTTATTCATTTTGTTTCTTAAATTCCACTTATGAATGAAATCATATAGTATTTGTCTTTCTCTGACTTATTTTGTTTAGCATAATACATGCTACCTCCCTCCAGTTCTTTGCAAATGGTGAGATTCAATTCTTTAATGACCAAGTAATATTACATTTTGTATATATACTACATCTTTATCCACCCATCTGTGGATGGACCTTTGGGCTCTTTCCATATTTTGCCTATTGTGGACATGGCTGCTATAAACATTGAGACATATGTGCCCCTTTGTTTTATTTTTTGTTTGTTTTTTTTTGTTTGTTTGTTTTTTTAAAGATTTTATTTATTTATTTGACAGAGAGAAATTACAAGTACACTGAGAGGCAGGCAGAGAGAGAGAGAGAAGGAAGCAGGCTCCCTGCTGAGCAGAGAGCCCGACGCGGGACTCGATCCCAGGACCCTGAGATCATGACCTGAGCTGAAGGCAGTGGCTTAACCCACTGAGCCACCCAGGCGCCCCAGATGTGCCCCTTTGAATCACGATGTTTGTATCCATTGCAGAAATACCAAGCACTGCAATTGCCGAATCATATGTTGGCTCTATTTTTATTTTTTTCAGAATCCTCCATACTGTTTTCCAGAATGTCTGCACCAGTCTGCATTCCCACAGACAGTGTGAGGGGGTGCCTTTTTCTCTGCATCTGGGCTAACATCTGTTGTCTACCAAGTTGTTAATTTTAGCCTTTGTGAAGAGTGTGAGGTGGTATCTCACTGTGGTTTTAATTTGTATTTGCCTGATGATGAGTGATATAAATCATGTGTCTCTTAGCTGTTTACAGTTGTATCAAAAACCATAAGTTATCTAGGAAGAAACCTGACCAAAAAGGTAAAATGTCTGTGGTCTGAAAATTGTAGAATACTTGTGAAAGAAATTGAGGAAGGCACAAAGAATTGGAAGACATTCCATACTCATGGATTGAAAGAGCAAATATTATTAAAATGTCTATGATACCCAAAGCAATATACACTCTCAGCTTAATCCTTATCAAAATACCACCAGCATTTTTCACAGAGATGGAACAAATTATCTAAAATGTATATGGAATCAGAAAAGACTGTAAATATTGAGCACATTTTTTTGTTTCTTTGCACACAGGTCAGAAAATGGCCATTACAAAATGGAGCCCCAAGATGATTTATCCCAGAGAAGCTCTGAATAGGAATTTCTGGATACTATTTCTACACTCTTTGTGGGAAAGGTAATATGATGCATATGCATTCATACACTAAACACTGTGTTGGAGTGGGTGAGGAAAGGTAAGAAGGACTTAGAAGTAACACACACAAGGAGAACCTGGTGTGCTCTGTTGTATGTAAGTGACACCGTTTTTGTGTTTGTGCACATGCCTGTGGACATCTTGATGAGTGAGAGCAGTCCTCAGAGTAGGGTTGCACAGGCTCCTCTATTGCAAGATGCCAATTATAATACATAGGCCAAATTCAATAACAGAAGTTACTAAGGAGGGATGTTCAATGGATCGGAGGTTGATGCAACCAGATCATAAAAAGGAGGTACACAGTGTGGACAAGGAAGACCCTGAGTCTTGAATGTTAAGCAGGTATGAGACCACATGATTCTACAAAATCCACTGCCACCACCTCTTATCACTGTTGCCCATTCCCCTCAACACACAGGCTTCCTTTTGTGCCTTGATTTTCTGACAGAAGCACTTCCTTGGGGCCTTTGTACTAGCTCTTTCCTCTATCAGGAAGACCTCCTCTCTTCCACCCACTCTTCCATGAAGTCTCATTTCAAAGATCACCTTCTTAGCTAACCTTGACTGAACACCCAACATAACACCTGACACATTCTTTCCCTTAACCTGCTTTTGTTCTGTTCATATCATCTCTTCCCATATCATGATTACTTAATCTTTACATATGCATCTACCCTATCACCATCATTGAATTGTAGGGACTTTTGCTTTTCAACACCCACTACTTTATGACTAGAATTTCAAAAACATGGTCGACATAGTATGTATTTTTCAAATGCATGAAATATTTTCTTACTGAAACTGTAAAATATCCTTTTGTGGACCTTTTGGGGAAACATCTGATGTTTTGATGAAAATTACTAATCAGAGAGAACTAGGGATCCTCTTAAGGGGCCCAAATTCATTCACAAAATACTGTGATTACTTTCTTAACTGGAAAATATAAATTGTTGCATTTCCACAATGTGAGCAAGGACTATTTGTGTAAAAATTAATTCTGTTACTTCCCTCTGTGCTGGTAGTCACCTACAACACATGGACCCAGGAAACAACACAGGAATTTCAGAATTCCAGCTTCTGGGATTTTCAGAGAAACCAGAACTGCAGCCCCTCATATTTGGGCTTTTCCTTTCCATGTATCTGATCACTGTGTTTGGAAACCTGCTCATCATTCTGGCTGTCCACTCTGACTCCCACCTCCACACCCCCATGTACTTCTTCCTCACCAACCTATCCTTTGTAGACATCTGTTTCACCTCCACCACCATCCCCAAGATGCTGTGGAACATTCAGACTCAGAGCAAAGTCATAACCTACGCAGGCTGCATCACACAGATGTATTTTTTTATGCTGTTTACAGGATTAGACATGTTTCTCCTGACTGTGATGGCTTATGACCGCTTTGTGGCCATCTGTCACCCGCTGCACTACACAGTCATCATGAACCCCTGGCTTTGTGGACTGCTGGTTCTGGTATGTTGGATCCTGAGTGTCTTTCATTCTTTACTACACACTTCCATGGTGTTGCGGTTGTCCTTCTGCACAGAGGTGGAAATCCCCCACTTTTTCTGTGAACTCAACCAGATGATCCAACTTGCATGTTCTGACACCTTTCTCAATAATATGGTGATGTATTTTGCAGCCATATTGCTGGCTGCTGGTCCCTTCATTGGTATCCTTTACTCTTACTCTAAGATTGTTTCCTCCATATGTGGGATCTCATCAGCTCAGGGCAAGTATAAAGCATTTTCCACCTGTACATCTCACCTCTCAGTTGTCTCTTTATTTTATTGTACGAGCCTAGGAGTGTACCTTAGCTCTGCTGCTACCAAGAGCTCCCACTCAAATACAGTAGCCTCAGTTATGTACACAGTTGTTACGCCCATGCTGAACCCGTTCATCTACAGCCTGAGGAATAAAGACATAAAGGAGGCTCTGATGAGATTCTCTAGGATGACAACTCTAAAAGGGATAATTGTCCTGGCACTGAAGAAGTGCCCATGATTGCAGGGCCCAAAGCCTGATCCAAATGTTGAGATACATTGATCAGATTGTGGAAGTGGAACATGCCTCTTTCATTTTTTTTTCTTGTAATTTCTATTTTTTTAACCCCTTGTATAATTTACATAACTCCATTTATTAAACTTTGTGATAACTCTGATATCCAAGAGATTTTCCCTTGTCGTTATCCTGTTCTCACAATGTCATTCCAAATCTCAAATGTGAAATATTTGGACATTCTCACTTATTCAAAGGACTCCATGAATCTGTTAAGAATTATTTCTTCTTGGGCCACCTGGGTGTCTCAGTGGGTTAAAGTCTCTGCCTTCAGCTCAGGTTATAGTCCCAGGGTTCAGGGATTGAGCCCTGCATTGGACTCTCTGCTCAGTGGGGAGTCTACTCCCCGCCCCCCTGCCTGCCTCTCTGCCTACTTGTGATCTCTGTCAGGTAAATAAATACAATCTTTGAAAAAAAATTCTTCTCAAATAAAATACATCACAGTATGTATAGTTTCTTTAGTTCGACTGAATACTACCCTATGGAAAATCTACTCTTAGCCACCCCAGCTATTTATGTTAATTTATAACAGTGGAAAATCTAAGACTACTGTGCTTCCCTCTCATGAACATCATTCCTTTGTATATCATTATCTTTACTGTTCTGCCTGAGAATGGACACTTAGATGTACTGGTGGTTGTAGCTGTTCATGAAGATTTTTCTACACATTAGGATTCTGTTGTTACACAGCTTATGTTCTTCATGCCTACCATAGTCTCTAGCAAAAAAAAAAAAATAAATAATAATTAAAAAAATACATTCTCCAAGTGGAATATATACAGAAAGACAGATATGGATAAAATAGAATGATAATATATGGCCTTAGAATCAACCTTGGCTTTAAGTGTGATAAAGCAAAATATTAAAGCATACATTTGTTATAGGCACTTTATCTATTCATTGAATTATGAAATATCAGAATCCATTCATTAAGATGAAAAACTTGGTAGGGATGTTTGGGGCTTAATTAAATTATTTTCTGGATTCTGGTCCTTTCATTTCTCTAAATGAAGTATTTCCCACTATTCAAAATTTTGCCATCACCTCTAAAGTGTCAGTGAGTAAAGAGTATCATTATCATACATTACATATCATCCTCATAACCATAGGATGACTTACCAGCAAGCTTGGATTTCTGCCCATGATGTGACCCAGAGTCACAAATTTTGCACACAGACATGTCCTTCCAACTTTTCCATGTTACCTCAAAGGGGCCTCAGTGGAGTCATTTTTATTTATTTATTTATTTATTTATTTATTAAAGGGTTTTTTGTTGTTGTTGTTGTTTTTTATCTGAGAGAGAGAGAAAGAAAAAGAGAGAGATGGAACGCAAGCAGGGGTAGTGGTAGGCAGGGAGAGGGAGAAGCAGACTCCCTGATGAGTAGGGAGCCTGATGCAGGACTAGATGCATCCTGATCTCAGCCAAAGGCAGCCACTGAAGGTATTGAGCCACCCAGGCATCCTGGAGTTATTTTTATAATACATGAGATAAACTTGAAGAACAGAGTAATCATGAAAGCTAATTTCAAGTATCAGAAAAAATGCTTAGAATAAAATGAATCAGATCATTACAAATGCTATGTGTTCTGCCTGGTCTCATTATTATATCATTTAGCTATTGCTACATAGAAAGCACCCTAAAATAAAATGGCTTAGTATAGGGGTGCCTGCATAACTCAGTTGGTTAAGCACATTCTTTTGGCTCAGATCATGATCCAGGGGTCCTGGGATTGAGCTCCCTACTCAGCAGGGAGTCTTTTTCTCCCTCTACTTCTTTCACCACCACCTGCCACCATGCTCTCTCTTTAGGTTGTGTGTGCTCTCTCTCTCTCATGTAAATAAATGAGATTTAAAAAAAAGAAATGGCTAATATAACGTCTTTATTATCGAAGGGGCCTCTAGGGTAGGCAGTTCTGATCCGTGCAGGGTTTCTCATGAGTCTGAAGTCAGTTTTGACTCTCTACATTGTGTTTCTAAGGGTCATCCAGAGGCTTGTGGCTATATTGCTCTTCCATCTTGAACCAATTTATACCATTTTACTCCTTTCAAATATGTGGGTAATCTTCTAGATACAAAATAAATGAGTTTATGAAATGTGAATGGCCTTAATTTATTTCCACCATTTTAACATACAGATGTGAACCTTTGTTTTTCCACAGTTGGAAGAGACCTCTCCCACCTGGACAGGGGTGGCTCAGCTACCTGTGCTCCAGATCTGCCCTGAGTCATAAGCACTACTAGAATTTTTTAAATTCTCATTAATTTACTGGAGCATTATTACATGTGATAAACTGTACATATTTTAAGTATACAACTGTGGGAATTGAAAGGATCACTGAAAAATTATGGGTACATTCTGCATCATTCGATTTCCATAGATCTCAAGTAGGTGCACAGCAAGCTCTAACTACTTCATTATGCAATTGTTAGGGTGTAATCCCTCCACCTTCGCTTTCTTCTGAAGGCAATATTGAATCATAAGCATAACTTCAAGAGATGTTGTAAGGCAAGGAGAGACAAGATGGCAGGGAAGTCGGAGGAGGTGCTCTTTCAACCTGTACTCTAAAGTGAGCTGATTACCTTCCAAAGAACTCTGATCACCCATGAAATCAGCCTGAGATCAGAATTATACATGTCTGGATCTCTACAGGAACAGAAGACACCAGTGGGCAGGTAAAGCGGAGTGGGAAAGTCCGACTGATATCGGAAGATACACAAAAGGGGGAGGGAGCCCCAGAGGGGACCCATAGGAAAATAATATCCCAATACGGGAGTGCCCTGCATCTGGGGACCAGCATTAACTGGGAGTCTGGTAGAAGGCACTCAAAAAGAGCAAAGGATCATGGGGGAGGGAATTGAGGGAATCTGAGCATTAGGGACAGGGTCTTAAGTCCCCAGACCCAGGACAGCCACCCCTGGTGCAGAGCCAGAGAGAGTGCAGCAGAGAAGCCAGGTCTTGGTCTCTGAGCCACCAGCGTGCCTGAGAGCATGTGGGGTCTGGCTCCCTTGAGGGCCTGGGAGCCTCGCCAGCTGGCAGAAGCACAGCCTTTTTGCAGTACCCATGTGAATGCCGTGCTGTGCTATCAGAGTACAAGTCGCGCCCCGCACCCTCCCCTGAGAGAGGTGCGCACAGGCGCCAGCCCGGTTCTCTTGGACCCAGAAAGACCTGGCACTCCCAGCCCAGGAATAAGGGAAAATCTCAGTGTGCGATCGCTGCTTGGAACTTCTCTGGCAGTCTGGAGCTGGCCAGACAACCGCCGCTGCTGTGGTTTTGGGTACAAGCAAAAAATCCTGCATCCCCAGGAACCGCAACTCAGAACCTGCTCTGCCCCCGGCCAAGGGGGAATTTATTTGGGCTTTGCAGCCAGACTGAGGCTATTCTCTGAGAGGGAGGTCATGGTGAAGTTTGCTTTCCTTTAAACCTACAAAAACCATCAAAAGCAGTCAAGGTGAGAGAGAAAAACAAAAGTGAGCAAACATAAAAATCTCCAGAGAACAAAAGCCTGAAAAAACCAGTTTCCTCAGAGCTCACACCCTTAAAGGGGGCAGGAGGACTTAACTCAGAGAACTATCATTGACTGAAAACCCACGTGGCAAAAAAAAAAAAAAAGAAGAAGAAGAAGAAGAAGACAAGAGAACGACCACCAGTACTTCATAGGACAGCTTTTATTTTTAATTAATTCCCACTATTCTGGCTCATTTTTTTAAATATAGATAATTTTTTAACCTATTTACCATCACAATGATATGTCCAGTACATCAAATTCCATAATAACCTTTTAACCTGAACTTTTTGATAAATACTCCTGTGTTTTTCTTTTACATTTCTATTTTTTAAATTTTTTTTAAAATTTTAGTTTAGTTTAGTCTAGTTTATTCCTTTTTTATTTTTATTTTCTAATATTCATATAGAGTTAAATTTCAAGGTAATCCCCTTTCCCCAATCAATGCTACCCCTATAGGTAAACCAATTTTTTTTTTAAAGATTTTTACTTATTTATTTGACAGACAGATAGTGGTGAAAGTGGGCATCCTTGTCTTGTTCCTGATCTCAACGGGAGAGCCCAGATATGGACCCTCAACTCTATGGTCAATTAATCTTCAACAAAACAGGAAAAAATATACAGTGGAAAAAAGACAGTCTCTTCAATAAATGGTGCTGGGAAAACTGGGCAGCTATATGTAGAAGAATTAAACTCGACCATTCTCTTACACCATACACAAAGATAAACTCAAAATGGATAGAAGACCTCAACATGAGACCAGAATCTATCAGAATCCTAGAGGAGCACAAAGGCAGTAATCTCTTCGATATCAGCCACAGCAACTTCTTCCAAGATATGTCTCCAAAGGCAAAGGAAACAAAAGCAAAGATGTACTTTTGGGACTTCATCAAGATCAAAAGCTTCTGCACAGCCAGGGAAACAGGAAAACAAAGAGGCAACCTACGGAATGGGAGAAGATTTTTGTTTTCTGCTTTCCCAGAAGGTTGGAGCTAATGTAATAATGGCTATTACTTTGTGTGAATTGATGGGCTCGAGACCCACAGTCTTTCTCAATAACAGCATTGGTTTAATTAGGAGTATAAAAATTTAACTCTTAATTAAGGAGCAATTTTATAGGTCTAAAAAAAGTTTAGGGCTCCTTTTTGGAATCTTAAATGCTGTCTTACACTGCATAATCCATAACTCCATTTGTAAGTTATATTAAATTTTTATTTAATACCACTAGAGGTTAACCATTTGCTTCCAGATATTTTAAAAGCATGTGTGAATGCCTTATTATTCTTTTCTTATTTGATGGCACAAAATTCTAGAAATTCATGGAAAGAGACAAGAGACCCCATGGAAAATGTAATGAATGACTCTTATAGTTTAGTTTCCTCATGTTTTCATTGTGTTTTGTGAAATTTTAAAGTATCTCTAGGTTAAACGGTTTAAGATATCTCTTGAAAATTTTAATTTGCCAAGATCATAGGAAATGTTGAAAATTTATATTAAAAAGTTAAAGCAAATTCAAGGTCAAATTGGCTCCTTAGATTCATATACTCTCTTGCATCTAATATATAGAATGGTCAAGAAAAGAATGACTATACTATATACTATCATATACTATACTTTAAAAATGAGCCAAAATAAATTATACAATATATAATGAGAGTAAAACTGAAGTTATAAAAGAAACAGTATTTAGTTTGGGGTTATTTCACTGATAAGGTTATTTCACCTGATAAGCTTTATAGCATGTTTGCAAAGAGTTATGGAATAACTGTATGTTTTATTACTAAAATTATAAATAAATATGGATATAAAATAATAGTGATCACTAAGAGAATGTGGATGCATTGTATAGGTTTCAAACTGGCAAAAGAAAACAGTGGAAGGTTCTGAAAAGGAAACAGTCAAAAAAAGAAAGAGGCAACCCACAGAATGGGAGATGATATTTGCAAATGACAGTACAGACAAAAGGTTGATATCCAGGATCTATAATGAACTCATCAAACTCAACACACACAAAACAGACAATCATATCAATAAATGGGCAGAAGATATGAAAAGACCCTTCTCCAAAGAAGACATACAAATGGCTATCAGACACATGAAAAAATGTTCATCATCACTTGTCGTCAGGGAGATTCAAATTAAAACCACATTGAGATATCACCTTACACCAGTTAGAATGGCCAAAATTAACAAGACAGGAAACAACATGTGTTGGAAGGAATGTGGAGAAAGGGGAAACCTCTTACACTTTTGGTGGGAATGCAGGTTGGTGCAGCCTCTTTGGAAAACAGTGTGGAGATTCCTCAAGAAATTAAAAATAGAACTTCCCTATGACCCTGCCATTGCACTCCTGGGTATTTACCCCAAAGATACAGATGGAGTGAAAAGAAGGGCCATCTGTACCCCAATGTTTATAGCAGCAATGGCCACGGTCGCCAAACTATGGAAAGAACCAAGATGCCCTTCAAGGGATGAATGGATAAGGAAAATGTGGTCCATATACACTATGGAGTATTATGCCTCCATCAAAAAGGATGAATCCCCAACTTTTGTAGCAGCATGGACGGGACTGGAAGAGATTATGCTGAGTGAAATAAGTCAAGCAGGGAGAGTCAATTATCATGTGGTTTCACTTATTTGTGGAGCATAACAAATAGCATGGAGGACATGGGGAGTTAGAAAGGAGAAGGGAGTTGGGGTAAATTGGAAGGGGAGGTGAATTATGAGACTATGGACTCTGAAAAACAATCTGAGGGGTTTGAAGTGGCGGGGTGGGTGGGAGGATGGGGTACCAGGTGGTGGGTATTATAGAGGGCACGGATTGCATGGAACACTGGGTGTGGTGAAAAAATAATGAATACTGTTTGCTGAAAATAAATAAATTTAATTTAATAAAAAAAACAGTGGATCAACACTTCCTCATATCAGGGAGATCATATGATAGTTGTCTTTCTCTGCTTGACTTATTACGCTAAGCATGATACGCTCTAGTTCCATCCATGTTGTCGCAAATGGCAAGATTTCATTTCTTTTGATGGCTGCATAGTATTCCATTGTGTATATATACCACATCTTCTTGATCCATTCATCTGTTGATGGACATCTAGGTTCTTTCCATAGTTTGGCTATTGTGGACATTGCTGCTATAAACATTCGGGTGCACGTGCCCCTTTGGATCACTACGTCTGTATCTTTAGGGTAAATACCCAATAGTGCAATTGCTGGGTCATAGGGCAGTTCTATTTTCAACATTTTGAGGAACCTCCATGCTGTTTTCCAGAGTGGCTGCACCAGCTTGCATTCCCACCAACAGGGTAGGAGGTTTCCCCTTTCTCCGCATCCTCGCCACCATCTGTCATTTCCTGACTTGTTGATTTTAGCCATTCTGACTGGTGTGCGGTGATATCGCATTGTGGTTTTGATTTGTATTTCCCTGATGCCGAGTGATATGGAGCACTTGTTCATGTGTCTGTTGGCCATCTGGATGTCTTCTTTGCAGAAATGTCTGTTCATGTCCTCTGCCTATTTCTTGATTGGATTATTTGTTCTTTGGGTGTTGAGTTTGTTAAGTTCTTTATAGATTCTGGACACTAGTCCTTTATCTGATATGTCGTTTGCAAATATCTTCTCCCATTCTGTCAGTTGTCTTTTGATTTTGTTAACTGTTTCCTTTGCTGTGCAAAAGCTTTTGATCTTGATGAAATCCCAATAGTTCATTTTTGCCCTTGCTTCCCTTGCCTTTGGCGATGTTCCTAGGAAGATGTTGCTGCGGCTGAGGTCGAAGAGGTTGCTGCCTGTGTTCTCCTCAAGGATTTTGATGGATTCCTTTCGCACATTGAGGTCCTTGATCCATTTTGAGTCTATTTTTGTGTGTGGTGTAAGGAAATGGTCCAATTTCATTTTTCTGCATGTGGCTGTCCTATTTTCCCAGCACCATTTATTGAAGAGGCTCTCTTTTTTCCATTGGACATTCTTTCTTGCTTTTTCGAAGATTAGTTGACTGTAGAGTTGAGGGTCTATTTCTGAGCTCTCTATTCTGTTCCATTGATCTATGTGTCTGTTATGAGGAAGTGGTGATGCAACATGGGGGCTTAAGTGGGTAGGAGAAGAATCAATGAAACAAGATGGGATTGGGAGGGAGACAAACCATAAGTGACTCTTAATCTCACAAAACAAACTGAGGGTTGCTGGGGGGGGGGGGTTTGGGAGAAGGGGGTGGGATTATGGACATTGGGGAGGGTATGTTCTTTGGTGAGTGCTGTGAAGTGTGTAAACCTGGTGATTCACAGACCTGTACCCCTGGGGATAAAAATATATGTTTATAAAAAATAAAAAATTAAAAAAAATAAATTAAAAAAATAAATAAAAGAGGATAAAAAAAAAAAAACAGGTGATGGGGGCAACTCGGTGGCTCCATCAGCTGACCCTCCAACTCTTGATTTCAGCTCAGGTCATAATCTCAGGATGGTGGGATCGAGCCCCACATCAGGCTCCCTGCACAGTAAAGAGCCTGCTTCTACCTGTCTCTTTGCCTGCTGCTCCCCATACTTGTGCTCTGCTCTCCTGCTCTTGCTCTCAAATAAGGAAATAAATAACATCTTTAAAAAGAAAAAAAAGAAAAATCAAGTGTAAAATTAGTGAAAATATTTAAACAGATTGCCTACCAGAAAGCATAAAGTGTAGAGGTGTAAAAAGTTCTTTTAAACCAATTAGAATCAAATACTCATGACACAAAATGATCTAAGGGTGCAAACAAAAAAAAAAGTTGAAAAAAATACCTGTGGATAAGTATATAAATATGAAAATGTGCTGAACTTTGTAACAATCAAATGAAGTAAAATTATAATATTAAGGAGATTTTAATAGACCTCAGGTTGTTGGCTTTATTTCTACAGCTGCAGCTTCCAGGGACAGAATATTTCTTCGCTACAGATCTGATGTCTAGAAGTGGGCATTTATGTGTTAGAGCTTAAACTGCTATTATAATAACATTTGGCAGAGGCAACATAAGGAGATGCCTGACAGAGCATCTCAATCAGACAGCCTTGCACAGACCTCAGAAGAGGGGAGGCTTTTCACCCCAGCCTTGACCTTGAGAGAGTCAGCTGGATGTCATAAACTCTGCCTCCTCTTCCACAATAAATGAGGAATGATAGTAATCCCATAAGTATTTTGGAAAACTTACATAAAATAATGTGTATAAACACTTAAACACCACCAGTAGAGTGCTGTTGTTATTTTTTGTTAACAAGATCAATAAAATAACCAAATTTCTTTGGGCACCTAGGTGGCTACATCAGTTAAGCATAGGACTCTTGATCTCAGCTCAGGTCTTGATCTTAGGGTTGTGAGTTCAATCCACAGTGGGCATGGAGGTTACTAAAAAGAAAGAAAAAACAAAACAAAACAAAACCCACCAAATATCTTTTTTAGCTCAGAAATCTTCACTTAATCAGTGCATTTTTTTTCTGGGTCCTAACTGTATTCAACCACCCACCCATCCATTTTTCACTCAAAAATACTCACCAAGCATAAATTCATTTTGAGAACTATACTAGGCCCTGCAGTTTCAAAGATAGGTAGGAGACAGTTCTGAAATTCAAGGATTATATATTGTGGACTAGTAGAGAAATTTAGTAAAGTTGATGTGACTGGATGTACAGTGAATCAGATCAGGAAAAAAAGGGGGGGTTAGGTGCAAATCTTTGAGTTGATTTTGCTTACGTGATGCAAGGAAACATTTCTGTAAATGACTTTTCAGGACATTTCCAAAATTGTCACACATCCCATCACTATGAGGATCAATACATCAGATTTTGCTTACTTTTTTAAGAAATCAAAACAAGCACCAAATATTACCGAGAAAATACCAGGTTGTATTAATACCAAGTGAAAATGGCTGGTTACAAAGTGAAAGGGGGAACCTAGTTTATAACCTGAAGAAAAATAGAGAAGACAAGGAAACCCCAAGGAAAGAACTGCTTTAAAATGTGTACAGTGGAGAAGAAAATAAAAATACTGTTTGAAGAAAGCCAGGATCTCTGGGCTTTTATATCATGTGATAAGCTACTCATGACAGTCCTGTAATGGTCCCAACACTGAGAGGGACCACCCTGCTGAGGAACTGCAATGAAAGGGTTCATCATGGGGGTGACAATTGTGTACATAACCGAGGCCACCAGACTCATCCTAATGAATGAAGTTGCTGCAGAATTGAGGTCTACCCCAAGCCAGTGCCATAGAACAAGGAGACCACTGAGAGGTGAGACCCACATATGGAAAAGGGTTTGTATTTCCCCACAGTTGAGGAAATGCTGAGTATGGGGGAAACAATTTGATAGGAAGACAACGGTATTGCATGGAAAGGAATCATGGCCAGAAGGTCAGTTGCAGAATATACCACTTCATGAAGGTGTCAGAACAGGCGAGATTCAGGACTTGAGGAAGGTCACAAAAAAAAAAAAAAAAAAAAAAAAAAAGGTGTGAAATTTCCATGTTTGTCTGAAGAACAATCTCAAAAGGGTCAAGGTCTCAATCAGAGAGCTCCTGATACTGATGCAGTAGGACCCCAAGGCCAGCAGCCCACAGAACTGGAGTTTATGATGACCGAGTAATGCAGGGAGTGACAGATGGCCACAGAGTGGTCATAGGCCATCGTGGTCAGGACCAAATTGTTCAGGATTCCAAACACAATGAAAAAAAGATATATATCTGGCTGAAGCATCTTTTATATGTCATGGCTTTGCTATGAGTAATACTCATTCCCTTACTACATGAGTCTGAATGTTCAGCAGATTTTGGGTATGGTGGTGGAGGTGAAACAAATGTCAATAAAGGACAGGTTGGAGAGGAAGAGGTACAGGGGCCTGTGGAGGTGGGTGTCTGAGCAGATGGCCAGGATGATGAGCAGATTCCCAGTGAAGGTGACTAAGTATATGGACAGGAACAGCTCAAAGAGCATGAATTAAGCCTCCAATTTTGATGGAAATCCTAGAAGGAGAAAATCTGAAGTACAAGTTTGATTTCCTGATTCCATGTGGATGAAATAACTAGAAGGAAAGAAAAAAAAAATCAACATTCAATGATCATCACATTGACAACACAGAAATGTGATTGCCTTTTATTTCCAGGGAATGGATTAATAAAACTACCCTGTTTTTCCATAGTTGGTGAATTTGAAATGCTTCCATCCTTCACTTGCTACCACTGCCATATGGAAATGTAGTCCTCGTTCCAAAGCAGTCATGCCCCTTATAGTCCAGCTCCTAAGAGTGCAGTCCATGGACCAGCAGGAGCAGCATTGTCCAGAGCTTCTTTGCAGAGACTCAGGTCACATTCAGACTTGCTGAATCAGAATCCACATTGTGACAAGATCACGGGGGATTCCCCTGCTTTTTCATGCCTGAGTAGCATTGTTCTAGAACATCTGTGGCTTTCAGTCCTTCAACTTTTACCTCCTCATATTTATTTTCCCCTACTCCTTCCCTCAAACCTCCTTACTTCATATGTGGGCAAGTAAAGGAGGATAATAATGAGTTCTTTTTTATGCCATCTGTGTGGAGTCAATAATTTTCAACCAACAGTCTAACTATTCCAAGCACTGTGTATGAATTCTACATTCAGTTTTCAGTGCAGATATCTTTAACTTTCACAGTGATTTGCATTGCTTATGTGGCCAGATTATATTATTTTGCATAGTCATTTTGTGGCACTCTTTTCTATGTCATTGGAAAGCTCACATTATGTCTTCTTTCATCAGGTCTCCTGCTCCATAGGAAGCCAGCTTCTCCCTCTCCCACTCCCCCTGCTTGAGTTCCCTTTATCACTATGTCTCTCTTTGTCAAATAAATAAATTAAATAGTTAAAAAAAAAAAAGGATTGGTATGCATACATATTCACACACCCACACTTCAAAAATACCTGTCTGGGTACCTGGTTAGCTTAAGTCAGTTAATTATCTGAGTCTTGGTTTTGGCTCAGGTGGTGGTGTAAGGGCCATGAGATAGAGCCCAGTGTCAGGTTGGGCTATAAGTGCGGATATTAAGACTATCTCTTCCTTTCTCTCTGCCTCTACCCACACCCTCTCACTTAAATAAATCAATAAACCTTTAAAAAATTAGAAAAAAGAAAAACTGCCCACAAAATTGTTACATATTTAATGTTAGAAAATATTGATGGAGTAGGGAACTCCAACTCACAAAAACATTGAAAATACTGGGGACAGCTGTTGGTATCAACATTATCAGGAATCTAAAATATAGTTGATGGTTTCAAACAAGGAAGTGAACCTTTGTTTTCTCACTAAATTCCCTTACTACATGTGTGAATCCACAAACAGAGGAGTTCTTTTGTAGAGGGAGCAACCTTCCTCAGCTTTGGCCTCTCCTCTGAAGAATGCCCAAAGAAACAATCCCAGAGTCCCTGAGATGGGATTTCTCCACACTCAGAGTGATTAAAATACACATCAGTTTGATGCCCATTGAAATCCTGGTACCTTGGTTCAGAGTTATGCTGATGCCTGCTGAATGCACGCAACCTCACCAAAGACAGTCCCAAGAGCATTCCCTTGTCTCTTATGTTGATTCAGTAAGGGATGACCCAAAAAGGGAAACTGTTTCAAGGTTGAGAGACAAAGGAAAATGACACCCATCCAGAATCTGATAATGTTTTCAGGTTACAAACTTCAGGGATCCAAGATCTGTCTTGTCAAATTCATGTAAGATCAGTATATAAAAATTACAACAGCTCCAGGAAATATTAATTTGAATATCAAAGTAGGATCAGATGGTGACTTGTTCTTTGGAGCCACCAAAATTAAAATTCATACAGCTAATCAAGATGGTGCCATTAGTTGTTACTACACAGGAATCTGAATATTCTTGTAGCTCAGATGGGATAGGTACTTTTAACTGTGGTCAAGGTTTGTTGCCAATTTTTTATCAGCACACTTTAATAACTGAGACATGATAATAATATCCTGACTCATCCCTCCTACAGTGTGGCCATTATCCATTATGTGATGCTGGTAGTCTACATTAAGAAACAGTAAATGAAATATATTTTGGATTCCTTGAAAGGAATTGGTTGCACACATTGCAGTCACACAATGTGCCTTTCATGAGAATTGTCTTTTTGCCTTCATGTCAGGAAGGGTCATGCTTCTAACAAGCAATTGTTTCTTTTCATGTTATGGATACTGTGACTCTTGTAATTTATCATTGAGCAGGAGGTTGCTTACATAACATATCCATTCTCCTCTTCTCTGTTATTAGAACCTGATTACACTTGGAGGTGGTCATACACCAGCTAAGATACTATATTTCCCACCTTCTCTTTCAATCATGGAGAGTTGGTAGAGAGTATAAGAAGCTATTGAGTGGGAATACTGGAATGTTCTTTAGAAGACTTTCCCTTTTCAAGCTCCTCCTTTCCTAGAATTCACACACAACACTGGGACTCCCACAGCTGGCATATCTTGGAAAACCACACACTGTGGATGTGGAAGCAGAGATGGAATGAACCCTTGTCCCTCATGTTAGCATAGAGACAGCATGTACCTTCTTTGATGATGGAGACAAATTAACCCATAATTGAATATGGACACTCTTTGGTCTTAGTTTTTCCATCTACATAGCCAAATTTCCTAATAGCACGGAGTCCTTTGTCTTCATTGAAACTCTTAGAGTCATACCAGAGGCCCAGTTTTGGCAAGAATGTAACATTTCATCATAGATATTTGGTTTACTCATGTAGTTATTCACCTGGTCTTGCGTCTGCTTTCCTTTGGCCACAATCTTTCTCCAGTCATGTACATTTATTTATTTTATTTTATTAATGCTATGTTAGTCACCATACAGTACGTCGTTAGTTTTTGATGCAGTGTCCCATGATCCATTGTTTGTGTATAACAATACATTTAGGGGCACCCAGGAGGCCCAGTCAGTCTGCCTGCCTTCAGCTTGGGTCATGATCCTAGGGTCCTAGGATCGAGTCCCCTGTTGGGCTCATGGTTCAGTGGGGAGTCTTCTTCCTCTACCCCTCTCCCCTGCTCATCTCTCTCTTTAATAAATAAGTAAATAATATAAAAAATACATTTAAAGTGTACTGTTTTGTCCTAAGTATTGTGAGGGTTCCTAAAATTACTTTATAATGTGCCATGTGGATGAGTGAATGAGTAAATAAATGGTGTTTCTTAGATGGCACTGTGTCCTGGACAGTCAATCCATCACATCTACCTTCCCGTAAGTGTTCTCTGACATCACTTATACTCATTCTTGTGCTGATGGGGAAAAGATCTACAGAACTGAAAAAATATTACCGTTGTCCATCAGGCACTGAATGGAAAGGGGTAATTCAAACTCACATCTACCTACCTGTAAGTCAGAATGTCTCATGGAGATTTTCTGTACAACTTTATTGGGGCTGAACAACTCCAAAGTGATTTCAGATAACTTTTTCTACATAAAGTGGGACTTCAACAGAGAATATCCTTATCCAAGGGAATATAAATGAATAAGATTCAAGGCTGAATTCATTTCCCTTGAATAAAGTGTTAATGGATAAATGTCTGGATTAGATTTTATTATGGTTGTAAAAAATGACCATGCTGTTGCCTTAAAAAAATCAGTTTTTTTTTTTTTCCTGTTACTTCTGGAGGTCAGAAGTCTGAAATAAGTCTCCCTCGGCTAAAATCACTCTGTCTGCAGAGAAGAGTTCATTCTAGAGGACTGGGGAGAAGAAGTTTTCTTGCCTATTCCAGCTGTAGAGCCACCTGAACTCCCTGGCTCATGTGCCCTCCCTTTATTTTCAAAGCCATCAAAATAGCATTTCAAAATCTCTCTCTGACTCCAGGATTTCTGCCTCCCTCTTCCATAACTGGAGGACCCTTGTGATCTATTGAGTCCTCCTGGATAATCAGAATAAATTAATTCTAGTGTCAGCTGGCTACCAATGTTAATACCATTTGCAACCTTCATTCTCCCTTGCCGTGACACAAGACATATCCAAAGATTCTGTAGGTTAAGATGTGGAAATGTCTTGAGGACATCATTCTGTCTCATTCTGTCTGTCTTTGTGAAAGGTGTATTTTTTGTCAGCTCAGGGGCCCTCAGTTTGAAGAATCAAACACAGAATTCATTTCAGATTCTAGAGTGAGTACTGATACTTTTCTTTTAAAACCACACACGAATAGGATCACATAGTTTCTTTTTTAACACCATCCCAAAGCTACCAATGACAATGTAAACCTTCAATTAAATAAATTCAATATCAAGGTTGAGGTAAAGAGCAAGGAGGTTAGAACTCTGGAAATCAGGGAAATTCATAAGAATAGAAATAGAAACTGCAGTCACCTGACTTCTAATCTGGTCTCCCAGGAACACAGTCTCAGCAGGAACATTTTTCTTTCTTTCCAGATCAGTGGCCCATGGGGAAGGGAGCACTCTGAGGTGGGAGTAACAATGGAGACAGTCCCTAATGAGTAGATATGAGGAGCTGTAATATCTCCTCTGCTGCAGAATTTAAGCAAGTGAAACCCTGGACTGGCCAGGACATGGTTGTCAATTTTGTGTTCCTAAGTCTGGCTGGGGGACCCATGCTTCACTGCTTCTTGCTGTCCTGCCTAGAAACAGAGCTTCAGTCTCTATCATCAACCATCCAGGGAGGAATTCAGACCTCCACACGGAGACATTCTTCTTAGAGACCCCAACCAGGTGAGTCTGAGAGCCCAGGAGATATTTCAAAAGAGTGTCAGAGAGATTGGAACCTGAGAACTTTTGTCTGAGGTCACCAGAGACTAGGTCAACTCATTTATAATTATTTATGAAATGTATTCAAAAAAGAAGTGTACACTTGGAAAAAAAGAGAAATGTCCACTGGACTCTGCAACACAAGCATCATTGTTGATGATACATGGTGGGAATGGAAGACCAACTGGATGAAAAAAGAGGAAGGGACTGGGGGACCTAATGTGGTTCCATGGAAATTAGAACACATCCAAGGAATTTTGCAGCTAAGGGAGCAGGAAAACAGTATATTAGGCTTGTAGCATGTGTGGTGAGCTCTATAAGATGTGGTGGTCTTGAACCTGTTCTGCATTTACAGAAAGCCCCAGACCCATGCAGATAGCTATTCCCTTGCAACAGCAGTACTTGAGACATACATTTCTCACAACCTTCTCACACTGAGTATTCACATAAAACATTGTCTTCAAGGGCTCCTGGGTGTCTCAGTTGGTTAAACATCTGCCTTTTTCTCAGGTCGTGATCTCAGTGTCCTGGGATCGAGCCCCACATGGGCTCCCTGCTCAGTGGGGATGCTGCTTCTCCCTCTCCTTCCTGCTCATGCTCTTTCTTACCAGTTCTGTCTCTCTCTAAAAAATAAATAAATAAAATCTTTTTAAAAATTGTGCTAACTAGATTACTTTGTAATACTTCATTACTGAGAGGTGTGCAAACTATGGAGACATTTCTGAGGTAGAAGAAAAACTCAACCAAATGTCTTCCCTGGTGATAATTCCCCATTTACCCACAGGAAAGAATTATATTGTAAGCTTTTTACATATACTGATGACCACTGTCTGCTACCATAGCAGGATGGATACTGCTATCACACTATTTGAATAAGGATATTCACATTTAGAAGAACTGGCTGTCTCTCCTAAGTTCAAACAGCTTATATGCGGTAGATCTGACATTCTTTTAAAAGTCCCTTCTATTGCCATACATTGTATATTTTTCATTGTAAATTGCAAGTTTATTCCCTTTGCACATTTTTCTAGAGGGATAGCCAATCAGTAAAATGTTTTGATTTCACAAAAATACTACTCGTTTCTTGTTTAGATTCACTGTTATTTTCCAGATTTGTTAATTATCCTGGGCATTAGGGCATGGGGACTGGGGCTGGAATGCTGCCAGAACCAGGGAAGCTTTCAGGTTATCACACTCTCTCAGAGACCCCCTGAACTTATTAGATCTCTTTTACCCCTTGCGTCCATTTCATTCTTCTCTGTGTTTTTGTACACTCTTTTTTATGTTTCTTTATGAACAGGACACAAGACTATCATATTAAAATGGAGCCCTGTGTTTCCATGTCCAGTAGAGGCTTACTAACTAGAATCCAAGTACTATTTAAACAGTCTTTGGGTTAAAGATAATCTCATATTGACAGCTTGCCTTGTATCAATTCTTTCAAAATTATTGTGGGTGAAGGCAAGAAAAGCATGATAGTTACACAGTGCCAGGAGGCCACAGTGCACTGTGTGTGTGTGTGTGTGTGTGTGTGTGCGTGTGGCAGGTGCATGTGTTTTACTGAGTGTATGTGTTTGTTATGGGGCATGAACAGTCCTCTGGGCAATGGTACCAGAGTTCATATACCCCAATATGTGAACCTTAAATGCCAGAATATTCACCAATGGATGAAAATAAGGAAGGGATCCATCTCTATTTACAGAATACCTTGGAACACAATTAATAATATGCAAAGAACACCATGTGAAGGAAGGACTCACCATGTGAAGGAAGGACTTCCTCCCATGTCAGGGAAGGGTACCATCAGTGGCAGGAAAGCCACCTCCTTCCTCAACATTCTCTGCAGCATCCATCATCACTCTCCCTCTTGCTCATTCCCTCATCACACTGACTTCATATTGATATCTGCATATTTGAAGTAAGTGCCTTCTGCAGAGTCTTTGCTCTGATTTCCCTCTGGTCACCCACCTCCCCCAGATATCCTCCTGTCTCCTGCTCAGTCTTTCTAGAAACCTCTGTTAAAATGTCACTATCTTTTTAGGTCTTCTTGAACTCCTATTAAAATTTCATACCCTCCTTCAGTATTCCTTCCATTCATAGTATATATTGGCTAAGTGAGCATTAAAAATAAAAGACAAAATGCAAGGAAGTGACTTAAGGGAAAAAAAAAAAAAGCTTAGCAGCCTTCCCATCCACTCCTTTTTATACTGACATTTTTTTCTTCCTTACCCCTCTCACCATCTGACGTGGTATATGATTTTTTGTGTTTACACATATTCTTTCCCCATCATGGGATTAAGTGGACTTTTCTTATTTTTTTCTCCAAGTCTTTATTTAAATTTCAGTTAGTTAACATACAGTGCAATATTAATTTCAGATGTAGAATTTTGTGATTTAGCGTTTCCTTACAACATTGGATTCTTATCACCACAAGCGCCCTCTTTCATTTCTATCATCTATTTCAACCATCTCTCACCCACTCCCTCCAGCAACCTTCAGTTTTTTTCTCTACAGATAAGAGTCTGTTCCTGGTTTGCCTTTCTTTTCTTCCTCCACTACGTTCATTTGTTTGGTTTCTTAAATTCCACACATGAGTGAAATCATATGGTAATTGTCTTTATCTAACTGACTTATTTTGCTTAGCTCCATCCAGGATACTGCAAATGGCAAGATATCATTCCTTTTGATGGCTGAGTAATATATATATATAAATATATAATATATATATTATATATATTATATATATATTACATATATATGTACACATATATGTGCATATATGTGTATATATACATATATATGTATATATATATTATATGTATGTATATGTACATGTACATACATTTGTGTGTATTTGTATGAATACATGCAAATATATTCATATTGTATGAATATGTATACAATTCATATGAATATACATATTCATACAATATGAATTGTATATTTCATATATATATATATATATATATATATATGAAAATACAAATCAAAAGTACAGAGAGATACCACTTCATACCAACAAGGATGGCTAAAATTAACAACACAGGAAACAACAGGTGTTGTCAAGGATGTGGAGAAAGGGAAATCTTTTTGTATTGTTGTTGGGAATGCAAACCAGTGCAGCCACATTGGAAAACAGTACAGAAGTCCCCAAAAAGTTAAAAATAGAGCTACTCTATGGCCTAGCAATTGCACTCCTAGGTATTTACCTGAAAGCTGTATTGAGCTTTCTATCTCAGTACCCTATGCTCTTTGTCTAGAAGATGTCAATACTCAACACAAATTCCTCAAATGAAGGAAAGCATTTCCCATTAAAACTGTAATACATGGGGAGTTAGAAAGGAGAAGGGAGTTGGGGTAAATTGGAAGGGGAGATGAATCATGAGAGACTATGGACTCTGAATAACAATCTGAGGGGTTTGAAGTGGCGGGGGGCGGTGGGAGGTTGGGGTACCAGGTGGTGGGTATTATAGAGGGCACGGATTGCATGGAGCACTGGGTGTGGTGAAAAAATAATGAATACTGTTATGCTGAAAATCAATCAATCAATTTAATAAAAAAAAATAAAAAAAGAATTAAATGAAAAAAAAAACCTGTAATACAGGATCTCTTAGGGAAAAGGCTGAATGGACAGAAATTCTTACTCAGGGATGCCAGGTAAGTTCCCTTAAGTGGGATTGGATCTATACAAATATGCATATTTCTTTCTTGATTGCAAAATATACATTTTAGCATGTCACTCTTTTAATAATGCCCATTTGCTACAAATCAAACCTACAATGTGGGTATCATCTCGACCTGTCAGAATGGCTAAAATCAACAGCATAAGAAACAACCATTGTTGGCATGAGGTGGAGAAGGGGAAACTTCTAGCCTGTTGGTAGGAACAGAAACTGGTGTAGTCACTCTGGAAAACAGTATGGAGGTTCCTCAAAAAGTTAAAAATAGAACTACCCTATGATCCTGTAATTGCACTGCTGGGGTATTTACACAGAGATACAAAAATACAAATTCAAAGAGATAACATTTACAAGATTATTTACAATAGCCAAATGGTGGAAACCACCCAAGTGTTCATTAACTGAAGAGTGGATAAAAAAGAAATAGCATATGTATACAGTGGAATAATACTCAGGTATAAAAAAATGAAATATTGCCATTTGCAATGAGGTGGAAAGAACTAGAATGTATTATGCTAAGTGAAGTAAGACACTCAGACAAAAGTGATTACCTTATGATTTCAGTCATATGTAGAAAATAAGAAACAAAACAAATGATCATAGGGAAAACAAAAGAGAAAGAGAGTCAAACCAAGATCCAGACCCTTTCTTTTCCTTATAAATCTTTTCTTTCTTTCTTTCTTTTTTATTGTGTCATGTTAGTCACAGTATTCTTTTTTTTTTAAGATTTTATTTATTTATTTGACAGATAGAGATCACAAGTAGGCAGAGAGGCAGACAGAGAGAGAGGGGGAAGCAGGCTCCCTGCTGAGCAGAGAGCCTGATGCAGGGTTTGATCCCAGGACCTGGGATCATGACCTGAGCCGAACGCAGAGGTTTTAACCCACTGAGCCACCCAGGTGCCCCTAGTCACCGTATTCTTTCTATTTATTTATTTATTTATTTATTTATTTATTTATTTATTTGACAGAGAGAGATAACAAGTAGGCAGAGAGGCAGGCAGAGAGAGAGGAGGAAGCAGGCTCCCTGCTGAGCAGAGAGCCCAATGCAGGACTAGATCCCAGGACCCTGAGATCATGACCTGAGCCGAAGACAGGGGTTTAACCCACTGAGCCACCCAGGTGCCCCAGTCACAGTATTCTTAATCTAGTGAACAAACTGCTGCTTACCAGAAGGTGGCAGGTGGGGGGAGGGGTTGAAATAGGTAATGGGATAAAGGGGGGGAACTTGTCAGGATGACCACTGGATGTTGTATGGAAGTATAGAATCACTATACTGTCCATCTGAAACTCATACTACCCTGTATGCTAGCTAATTGGAATTTTAATAAAACTTTAAAAACTTAAAAAAGTAAAGGGTAATAAATGAAGCTCTTTTGCTTGAAAATTAACCATTTTTTTCCTTCCTCATAGTCATTTCCACCATATGGAAGCAAGCAATGGTACACAAATTTCAGACTTTCTTCTTCTGGGATTTTCAGAGGGCCCAGAACTGCAGCCCCTCATATTTGGGCTTTTCCTCTCCATGTACCTGATCACTGTGTTTGGGAACCTACTTCTTGTCCTGGCTGTTGCCTCTGACTCCCACCTCCACACACCCATGTACTTCTTCCTGGCCAACTTGTCCTTTGTAGACATCTGTTTCACCTCCACCACCATCCCCAAGATGCTGTGGAACATCCAGACTCAGGGCAATGTCATTAACTATGCAGGCTGCCTCAGCCAGATGTATTTTTTCCTACTCTATGCACAGTTGGATGTCTTTCTCCTGACTGTGATGGCCTATGACCGCTTCATGGCCATCTGTCAACCCCTGCACTACATGGTCATCATGAATCCCCAGCTCTGTGGACTGCTGGTTCTGGTGTCCTGGGTCATCAGTGTTCTCAATTCTTTGTTACAGAGCTTAATGGTTTTGCGGCTGACTTTTTGTACTGCCTTGGAAATCCCCCATTTTTTCTGCGAACTCAACCAGGTAGTTGGCCGTGCCTGTTCTGACACCTTCCTTAATGACCTGGTGATATACTTTAATACTGTGCTGCTGGCTGGTGCTCCCCTAGCTGGGATTGTTTACTCTTACTCTAAGATAGTTTCCACCATATGTGGAATATCGTCAGCTCAGGGCAAATATAAAGCATTTTCCACTTGTGCATCTCACATCTCAATTGTCTCCTTATTTTATTCTACTGGCTTAGGAGTGTACCTTAGCTCTGCTGCTCCCCAGAGCCCCCACTCAAGTGCAGTAGCCTCAGTGATGTACACAGTGGTGACACCCATGCTGAACCCCTTCATCTACAGCCTGAGGAACAAAGACATAAAGTTGGCTCTGAAAAGAATCATTGGGGTTCCGGTGTAAGAGCCAATACCCCCATGGACGAAGAAGTGTCCATGTTTGCAGGGCTCACAGCTTCAGAGCAAACAACTGCTAGTCTTGATTTGGATTTGGAAGTAGAATCTGCTTCATTTATTTCTTGGAATTTCCATTTGATTGATTTCAACTTCTCCATGCATTTAATTAACTCACTTTATTAAGCTTCTACTCAGTCTGATACACACATTTTCCTCCTTTTCAATTAAATACATTTCTAATGTTTTCCCCAACCCTGGATCACAAATGCCTGGTAAATTCTGTATCTTTCATGGGGCAGTTTGGATTCTTTATAAACTCATTTCATTTCAAATGACTTATGACATTCCATGTACATTTTACTTAGATTTCTCAAGAGGATAACCATGATCTGTATTCTTCATATGGAAGTAACTATACTTAGCCACTAAGCCCTCCACACAACTTTATTGTAGAGGAGAATGCAAAACCCAGTTTTCACCTAGAGTCTGTCAGTCTTGTTACATCACTACCTTCATTTCTCTTCCTGAAAATGTGGACATGGACATTGCTCCCTTTATGTCTCAGGCTATGGACAGGGATGCTCAGGCAGGAAACCCCAGGCACTCCCCTGCATCCCTGTACTTGTGGAGATTCCAACAGACACTTCCCTGACTAGAGCCTGTGCTGTGGCTGCACCAACCCTTGGGTTCTTATTTTGAGTAAAAGACATACCTCAGCAACACCCATCAGAGAACTCTAATAAAACCAGTTTTATTACTCACAGGTTCTGAAGGGCATATGGGATAGCAAAGGTCACTTGGGAAAGTCTCAGAAGGGAAAAGAGGCATTTACATAGAGAGAAAGAAAGTAGTCCTGAGATATCAGCTCTCATCAGGGTCCATGGCCAGAATGGTTAGAGGACTGTGGGTTCAGGGTGTATTAGAAAATTTTATATGAGTAGAATTCAGCTGCTGAAGGAGAATGCAGGGTCACTCATGTGTCTTGTTGAGGTTACCCAGGACTTTCTGAAGAGGTATTTCACAGCTGGGGATAGCTTGATTGCCTCTCTGGCAATAGTGTCCCACACCTTAAAAAGTGTTTACTCCATTTTTTACTGGGTTATTTGTTTTTTGAGGGTTGAGCTGAGAATTTCTTTCTACATCTTGGATATCAGCTCTTTATCTGTAAAGTCGTTTGCAAATGTCTTCTTCCATTCCGTGGGTTGCCTCTTTGTTTTGTTGACTGTTTCCTTTCCTGTGCAGAAGCTTTTTATCTTGATGAAGTCCCAAAAGTTCATTTCTGCTTTTGTTTCCCTTGCCTTTGGAGATATGTCTTAAAGAGCTGCTGAGGACAATGTCAAAGAGGTTACTGCTTGTGTTCTCCTCTAGGATTTTGATGGATTCTAGCCTCACATGGAGGTTTTTCTTTCATTTTGAGTTTATCTTGCTGTATGGTTTAAGGGAATGGTCTAGCTTCATTCTTTTATATGTACTGTAGCTGTCCAGTTTTCCAGCATCATATATTGAAGAGACTGTCTTTTTTCCATTGGGTATTTTTTCATGATTTGTCAAAGATTACTTAACCATAGAGTTGAAGGTCCATTTTTGGAGTCTCTCTTATGTTCCATTGATCTATGTGTCTGTTTTTGTGCCAATACCATGCTGTCCTGGTGATCACATCTTTGAAATATAGCTTGAAGTGAGGCAACATGATGTACCTAGCTTTGTGTTTTCTTTTTCATCATTCCCCTGGCAATTCAGGGTCTTTTCTGGTTCTACACAAATTTTAGGATTATTCATTCCAGCTTTTTGAAAAATGCCAAAGGTATTTTAATAGTGATGGTGTTGAAAGGGTAATTGCTCTGGGTAGGATATACATTTTAATAATGTTTATTCTTCCAAACCATGAGCAAGGAATGTTTTTCCATCTTTTTGTTTCTTCCTCAATTTCTTTCATAAGTGCTCTGTAGTTTCTAGAGTAGAGATCCTTTTCCCCTTTGTTTAGACTTATTCCTCTGTTGCAGCCAGTGCAAAAATCGACCAGGAATGTGAGGGTAAGAGGATGGTGAAAAGAAATCAAGAGACAAAGAGATGGGGGCAGGAGGAGCACCAATGAGGATGTCCAATAGTGCCAAAGTTTATTTAGCAGAGTTCTGATTTATACCACACAATAAGGGAATCACCTCCTGTACATCTGGTGCTAGTTTCTATCTTGGCCTGAGAGTAGCTGGCCATGCAGAGATCCAGACAGCCTTGACCTTCGTGGTTTGGACACCTAGGCCATAACTCAATATTCACAAAACATAGGAGCCTTATTAGTTTAGTCTTGAGACAGCAGCTGCAATGGCAACAAGCCAAACCTCACAATGTTCTCATAACAATCACCAGGGAGACACAGTGCCATCTAGCTCCCCACCTGTGAAGGTCCTCAGTTGAAGAGGTTCCCAAGAACAGTTGCTCTATTGGGTTAACCCCTTCTAGGCACGAGGCCACCAACATTCCTCGATATCTTTTTCATTTTATTTATTTATTTATTTATTTATTTATTTATTTATTTTCAGCATGACCATATTCATTATTTTTTTTATTAAATTGATTTATTTATTTTCAGAAAAACAGTATTCATTATTTTTGAACCACACCCAGTGCTCCATGCAATCCATTCCCTCTCTAATACCCACCACCTGGTTCCCCCAACCTCCCAGCCCCCCGCCCCTTCAAAACCCTCAGGTTGTTTTTCAGAGTCCATAGTTTCTCATGCTTTACCTCCCCTTCCAATTTCCCTCAATTCCCTTCTCCTCTCTATCTCCCCTTGTCCTCCATGCTATTTGTTATGCTCCACAAATAAGTGAAACCATATGACAATTGACTCTCTGCTTGACTTATTTCACTCAGCATCATCTTTTCCAGTCTCATCCATGTTGCTGCAGAAGTTGGGGATTCATCCTTTCTTTTTTTTTTTTTTATTAAATTGATTTATTTATTTTCAGAAAAACAGTATTCATTATTTTTTTCACCACACCCAGTGCTCCATGCAATCCGTGCCCTCTATAATACCCACCATCTGGTACCCCAACCTCCCACTCCCTCGCCACTTCAAACCTCTCAGATTGTTTTTCAGAGTTCATAGTCTCTCATGATTCACCTCCCCTTCCAATTTACCCTAACACCCTTCTCCTCTCTAACACCCCTTGTCCTCCATGATATTTGTTATGCTCCACAAATAACTGAAACCATATGATAATTGACTCTCTCTGCTTGACTTATTTCACTCAGCATAATCTCTTCCAGGCCCATCCATGTTGCTACAAAAGCTGGGGATTCATCCATTCTGATGGAGACATAATACTCCATAGTGTATATGGACCACATCTTCCTTATCCATTCATCCGTTGAAGGGCATCTTGGTTCTTTCCACCGTTTTGTGGCTGTGGCCATGGCTGCTATAAACATTGGGGTAGAGATGGCACTTCTTTTCACTCCATCTGTATCTTTGGGGTAAATACCCAGTAGTACAATTTCAGGGTCATAGGGAAGCTCTATTTTTAATTTCTTGAG
>NC_081558.1:11310940-11311667 GCF_022355385.1 Mustela nigripes | reverse complement strand
AGTGAACCATGAAAGACTATGGACTCTGAAAAACAATCTGAGGGTTTTGAATGGGCGGGGGGTGGGATGTTGGGAGAACCAGGTGGTTTAGGTCGTAGAGAGGGCACGGATTGAATTGAGCACTGGGTTCGGTGCTAAACAATGAATACTGCTACACTGAAAAGGAATAAAAAAACAGAATACTAGGTGATTCTTATGTACTTTGATGTTGGAGAAGAAGTGCTGGTCTAGAGTATGTTTTTCTAACATTCTCAATTTGACCCTTGAGGCAAGGTCATTATTTGTGTTGGAAGATGTTCTACACAGTGGAAGTGTTTAGCAGCATCCCTCAGACTTTGCCAGATATAGTCAGGGGTAGAGAATTACCTCTGGTTGGGACCACCAGCACAGAGTTTGAAAACTGAGAGAACCCTGACAGGATGCAGTCAACACCCATCCCTTTCTGCAATGATAGCTTAGAGAAGATCACTAAATTCCACAAGCCTCCTGTCTTCCTGGGGGAATGGAGCTCACACTAGTGCTTCCTCACAGAATGGACTTCTATAAAAATTAAGTCAGGCAATTCTTTTTTTTTTTCTTTTTAAGATTTTATTTATTTATTTGACAGAAAGAGATCACAAGTAGGCAGAGAGGCAGGCAGAGAGAGAGGAGGAAGCAGGCTCCCCGCTGAGCAGAGAGCCTGATGCAGGTCATGATCCCAGGGTCCTGGGATCTAGCCCTGCATCAG
>NC_081558.1:11301127-11310840 GCF_022355385.1 Mustela nigripes | reverse complement strand
ACAAGTAGGCAGAGAGGCAGGCAGAGAGAGAGGAGGAAGCAGGCTCCCCGCTGAGCAGAGAGCCTGATGCAGGGCTAGATCCCAGGACCCTGGGATCATGACCTGAGCTGAAGGCAGAGGCTTAACCCACTGAACCACCCAGGCAGCCCTAAATCAGGCAATTCATATAAGGTGCTAAACTCAGATCTAAAGATCTAAATACATCTCTTATAATCAACAAACATTTTATAGTACCATAGCTCTGAACTTGAGGTAGAATAGTGAAATTCCTAATTGTTTTGGCAAAATGTCCATGAATCCAAGGAGTGTAGGGCCCAAGGTTTTATATAAAGGAAGAAACTTTTAATCTTTGTTGAAAAAGAGGAAAGTAAATTTCTAGAGATAGCAGGGATTGCATCTCCACCACTAGTCAATTCTTTGAAGAACCCAAGAGACCTAGTCAAAACCAATTCCTCAGTCTCAAACAGGAGAAAAATTTCACTCAGGATCGGGATAAGGTGCTGGGAGTTTAGATCTCTCAAAGGCAAAAGTCATAGCATTGGGGCTCCCTGTTCTGCAGGAATCCTGCTTCTCCCTCTCCCCCTCCCCCTACTTGTGTTCCCTCTGTCACTGTCTCTATCAAATAAATAAAATCTTTAAAAAGAAGAGTAAGAAAATAATTGACTTCACCTTGCTTATTACCCAATCTCTTAGGAACAGGAAATCAACAGGAAAAATTTCCTTTTTGTCCACACCAACATCCCATAGGGAATTCATGTGCCTAAAGGTGGGAGGAACAAGAGGAAAATGTGCCTAATGAGCAGAACAAAGCAGCCTTAAATAAGTCCTCTGCTACAGTCCCATAGGGTGGACAACCTTGGAATGGACAAGACCTGGTCTTTTTCTGTGCAGTCCTAAGTCTGGATGGAGCACTGGAGTCTGACCCATCCCTGCTCTCTTATCTGGGGACAGAGCTTTATCCTCCAATGTCTATCAGTCAGACAGGTATTTTTATTTCCATGTAGAGACCTTCCTCTCAGACACCCTATCAAGATGAGTTCTGCTGCCCAGGAGGGACAGGGCAGGAGAAGGTCAAGAGAATGAAAGTCAAGAGCATTTACCTGAGGTCATCTGAGGGCCAATCCAGCCTAGCCCAGAGCTGAGAGTTTGCTGTGACTGTTTGCTGGATTGATCAAGACATTTATTAATTATTCATTTATGTGTTTATAATGTGTTTAATAATGCTAAATATAGAAGTTAATATTGAACTCAGAAATACAAGGTTCAACTTTAACAAGTAAATCATACTAATGGAAGCCCAAATAGACAGGGGATGGGAAGCATAAACATAGAACATAAGACCAAGGATCTTTGCAATTAACCAGAGTAGAAAAGTCAAGTATTAGCTGTAAAGGGATATACAGTGAAGTGAGGACATGTCATTTTTAAGACGAGACATAGGAGACTACATTTCTCTAGTAATGATTAAAATCCTGAGAACAGAATTCACAGAGTTACTTCCTTTTCTTTTTTAAGATTTTATTTATTTATTTGACAGAGAGAGATCACAGGTAGGCAGAGAGGGAGAGAGAAGGAAGCAGGCTCCCTGCGAAGCAGAGAGCCAGATGCGGGGGCTTGATCCCAGCACCCTGGGATCATGACCTGAGCTTAAGGCAGAGGCTTTAACCCAATGAGCCACCCAGATGCCCCCACAGAGTTACATTCTTACAAGGGCAATGCATGAAACATACATATCACAGTGCTTCCTTTGAGTATTCAAATGAAAAATTTTAAGAGGATTATGTGCATAAGTGTATGCTAATGAGCTTCTTTTACAATTACCTCATTACCTGTGACCCTAAATTCTGGGTTAGCTAGCCAAATCACTTTTTCTGTTGACATTTTGTCTGGGAGTCCTTGGTTTTTGCATAGTGGGGTCAGAGTAGTTTTATTCCTGTTTTTTATTACATTCTCTCAAGCAAAATATTGCTATTTATTTCACCAATTAGCTACTTGCCATTTTACTTTTTTATGTATGTGTAGATGTATTTGTGCAGAATGTGTGAGAGTATTGTGTGGTAAAGTCTGGGACCTAATCACAATATATTCCTTTCACTGCTTTTTGTAGTTTGTTTGTTTCTGTAGTTTGTTTGTTTGTTTGTTTTTTGTGTGTGAAATAATTAATCTGTTACCTTAATATGCTTCATTTGTGATTATTTGCTTTCTGGAAAATGAAAGTGAATGCATACTTATTCCTCACAAATCACCCTTTATACATATTGAACTAATGTTCAAGTCTCTGTATTCCTTATTGTTCCTTTTGCCCTTTTATTATTGGACCTATATTTCTAAAATAGAAATGTTATCACATGGAAGGCATTCTTCTTTATGTTTAACATGAATCACCTTTACCTTCCATAAGCCATCTTGTTCCATATATCTTTATAAGCCACTCTGCTTAACCTAAGTGCATTTTCACTGTTCTTCCAAAATTCTTCATTTCTTTTAAAAGTGTCCTGTATTATGCACACTAACATATTCACACACTTTCAATTCAAATGTATAAAAAGAGACCTATGCATATCATAAGTACTCTTTATGTTCTGGCAAAATCTTTTTTTCTAGCTTTTCTTCCCCAGTCCTTGTGACTCAGGAGTACCTTATACATGTCCCTCTAGTCAACCAAGTGGAACACTAATTCATTACTTCAATGCCTGCATGACATTTCATGGTGCGGCTCTGCCTCTTACGCTTTTCTTTCTTTTCTTTTCTTTTTTTTTTTTTAGGTTAGGAATTAGTTTTTGTGTGTGTGTGTGTGTGTGTTAGATGTTCCACTCTTTTTTGTATTTTATTTTTTCTGTGCCTCTTACACTTAAGATATTATTTCATTTTTTTCTCCTTACACTTGTATAAATGCTACAAAATATTTTTAAATAGTTAAAACTATGTTTCTCAACCAAAGCTGATTCCATCCTTCAGGGAATATCTAGCAATGTTTGAAGACATTTTGGGGCTGTCACACTAGGTAATGTTGTGTGGAGGCCAGGGATGCTTTAAATAACCCAAAATGCATAGGACACAACCCACCACAGAGTAGGATCTGGCCCAGAATGTCCATAGCGTGAGATCGAGAAACCCTGAGTTAAAGCATATCTGTATTTTTCTTTTAATTTTAAGTAATCTCTGCACCCAACATGGGACTTGAACTCATAATGCCAAGATCAAGTGTCCCATGCGCTAACAACTGAGCCAGCTAGGTACCCAGCCTCCCCAACACATTGTAACACTTCACAATTCTGACAACAAAATTGGAAAGTACTCCTTTGTTACTTGTTTAAGGATTCCAACCTAACCAATGTGATATCCCCAGAGTGTTTTCTTAGGGTGAGGGGTGTGAAAGAGATTTCTTTCTTGAGTTTTCAAACCATTAGTGTTCTCAAGCAAAGATTGCTATATTTGATCACCAGGTTTATTTGTCTATTATTGTTATGTGTCCATATATTATATGTTTATTTATCTATAATTATCAGCCTTTCAATTAATTGTTGTAAATCACAGTTTCTCTATTGATTTTTAGTAAGATATTTTTTGCAATAAAATATTTTCACATTTTATTTAATTTTTTATTTTTTATAAACATATATTTTATCCCCAGGGGTACAGGTCTGTGAATCACCAGGTTTACACACTTCACAGCACTCACCAAATCACATACCCTCCCCAATGTCCATAATCCCACCCCCTTCTCCCAAACCCCCTCCCCCCAGCAACAGTGGGTAGAAGAATAAATGAAACAAGATGGGATTGGGAGGGAGACAAACCATAAGTGACTCTTAATCTCACATTTTATTTAGTTAAATATTTCAGTCTTCTTATTTCTGAGTTTTTTTTGCCTCAATTATGATAGTTTGCCCAGCTGTGGATTTTATATGTATTCTCTAGATGTGCGTCTAAAATGGAATGGTTACTCTTAAACTGAGGGTTTATTCCTTCTGATTTTTGTGAGATGTGCAAGATAAGGAATGACTGCACTTCCTTCCATGTCAAAAGCTATCTGTGCCAACTTCCATCAACAATCCAATCTTTTCCAACTAAATCCAAATGCATCTTTATCACATATTAAATGTTCATGTGTATACTGAGACCTAGTTCCTGATTCATTCAACATAAACTAAAAGAGAATCTGCTATGTTCCAAAAATTTTTAAAAACTTTTTTGTGTAATATGCTTTCATTTCAAAGTCATGGGGAATTTTATTGTTCGTCCATGTCAATTCTATGAAGTCACTGCTCCTGTAGATCATATTTCAGTTAGTTCTCTAAACTCCCTTCAATGTTGTTGAATAGAGTTGTACTGAAACTGCTCCCTTTAACCTGGTTTGATTTTGTGTCATTCCTTGTATCTCATAATGTCTCAATTTCTTGAATTTGTTTCTTTTTAAGTGCATATACATCTACACCCATAAAGGAAAATGTGAACAACACAGGTGAAATCCCTGCTCCTTTGTTCCTTACATCAGAGTGAGAGACAAGAGTGCAGTGAGATAAAATGTGAGTATGAAATAACGTCCCTGGATAAGTCACATGAAGAGTATTCAGAGGAAGAGGATAGATGGCACGGGGTGTGTAGGATTTTACAGAGTCTGGGGAAGCCTTTCCATGTTGGACAAGAAACAGAACTGTGAGTAGTGGTGCTTAACAGACTTGTGAAGAAAATGACTAAAACCCAAAGGCTAAGAAAGCAAATAAAGAATAAACATGTCACATAAGAAAAGTGATAAAGTGTTCACCTCATCCTCTATTAAACCAAATAAAAAACAATTGGTCAAATGAATATGGAAAAGGTGCAGAGAAAAAAAATCTAAGGTATCTGAAGTTTAGTAATAAAGATGCCCAAATTTTTGATGGGTTGGTTTATTCTCTTATTTGTTTTTATTGTGTGATGTTCAATTTGTAAGGTATTTCACACCATAAAGACATCACTACTTTGTATTGTGGACAAATTCATTTTTGGTTTTATTATTTTTGCCAAGTATAAATGGGATAAAACTAGGATTGGATGCTACCAACCCCAGGGAAGATTTCCTTCCTCACATTCTCTTAGGATGACTGAAGCTTATTATATCATTTTATTTTTTTTAATATCATTTACATTAATCTATTTATATTTAAATTCATTTTAATTAACACATATTATATAATTAGTTGTAGAATTTAGTGATGTCATCAGTTGCATGTAAC
This sequence comes from Mustela nigripes, assembly GCF_022355385.1. Taxonomy (NCBI): domain Eukaryota; kingdom Metazoa; phylum Chordata; class Mammalia; order Carnivora; family Mustelidae; genus Mustela; species Mustela nigripes. Next base: position 11,305,621 of record NC_081558.1, on the reverse strand, counting down.
ACGCAGTGATCATTATATCAAGGACCTTCCTTAAGACCCATCACCCTTTTATCCCACCCCACAATTCACCCGCCCTCCTGCAACCCTCAGTTTGTGTCCTAAAATTAACAGTCTCTTATGGTTTGCTCCCCCCTCATTTCCATCTCTTATATTTTTGCTCCCTCCCCATTTTTGTCTCATTTTATTTTTCATTCCCTCTATGTCAATTTATTTATGTCCCTCTCTTCCTGTCACTCTCAGTCTGTTTATTGAACACACGTTTTTTGTTCCTTTATAAATAGGTCAGAAAGTGGCCATTCAAAAATTGTGCCCCAAGATGAGTTGTTCCTGGGAAACTATGAATAGGAATTTCTGAGTACTATTTCTACATTCCTTATGGGAAAGGTAATTTGATGTGTATGCGTTCATATCCTAAATGGGGTGTTGGGGCAGGCTTGGGGGGAGAAGAGAAGGACATAGAAGTAATATCCTTTGGGAGGATATGATGTGCAGTTGTGTGTATGTGATAGCGTGTGTGTGTGACAGTGTGTGTGTGTATGCATACACATGTGGGGGAACCCTGATGAGTGAGAATGGTCCTCAGAATGGGGATACATGGGTTCCTCTACTTCAAGGTGACCCTTTTAAAACACATGCAAAATTTGATCAACAGATGATACTAAGGAGGGATGTGTTTAATTGACAGGACGCTACTGCAACTAGATTCATGAAGTCCAAGAGGTACATAGTGTGAATGAGGAAGTCCCTGTGTCTTGAAATTTAAGCAGCTATGAGGCCACATGATTCTTTGAAATTCACTACCACCACTTCTCATCACTCTGCCTTTTGTCCTTTCTCCCCGAACACTGGCTCCCATCTGACCCTTGATTTTTTGACAGAAGCACTTCCTCAGGGACTTTGCACCAGATATTTCCTCTGCCAGGAAGACCTCCAATAATCCACCCTCTCTTCTATGAGGTCTCTGTTCAAATGTCACCTTCTTAGCCAGTCTTGACTGAACACCCAACCTAACACCCATCCACTCTCTTCTTAAACTGCTTCTGTGTTCTTCATAGTACCTGGCCCCCTCCTAGGATTATTTAATCTTTATATCAGCTTCTATCCTATCAGCATCACTGAATTATAGGGACTTTTGTTTTTCAGCACCCTCTACTTTATGACTAGGAAATACCGGAAACACGACTGACACTATATATTCCCCAAATGCTTGAAATAATTTCTTATTCAAACCATACAATACCTGATCTTTGGGGAACATCTGATGTCAGGATGGAAACTTCTAATCAGAGAGGAAACAGGTATCCCTTCAAGAGGTCCAGATCCATTCACAGAATATTGAAATTAGTTTCTGACTAGTAAATATATGTTGTAACATTTCCACAATGTGAGCAACACCCATTTGTTTCAAAACTATTCTTGTTCTGTTTCCCTGTGCTAGAGTCACCTCCACCAGATGGAGTCAGTCAATGATACACAAATTTCAGCATTTCTTCTTCTGGGATTTTCAAAAGAGCCAGAACTGCAGTGCCCCATATTTGGGCTTTTCCTCTCCATGTACTTGACCACTGTGTTTGGAAACCTGCTCATTATCCTGGCTGTTGGTTCTGACTCTCACCTCCACACACCCATGTACTTCTTCCTGGTCAACTTGTCCTTTGTAGATATCTGTTTCACCTCCACCACCATCCCCAAGATGCTATGGAACATTCAGACTCAGAGCAAAGCAATCACCTATTCAGGCTGCATTACTCAGATGTACTTTTTCTCACTCTTTGCGGTGTTGGATGTCCTCCTCTTGAGTGTGATGGCCTATGACCGCTTTGTTGCCATTTGTCACCCCCTGCATTACATGGTCATCATGAACCCCTTGCTCTGTGGACTGCTGTTATTTGTGTCCTGGATCATCAGTGTCTTGCATTCCTTGTTACACACTTCCATGGTGTTGCAGCTGTCCTTCTGTAGAGAGGAGGAAATCCCCCACTTTTTCTGTGAACTCAATCAAATGATACAACTTGCTTGTTCTGACACATTTCTCAATAACATGGTGATGTACTTTGCAGCTATGTTGCTGGCTGGTGGTCCCTTTCTTGGGATCCTTTACTCTTACTCTAAGATTGTTTCCTCTATATGTGCAATATCATCAGCTCATGGCAAGTATAAAGCATTTTCCACCTGTGCATCTCACATCTCAGTTGTCTCCTTATTTTATGGTACAAGCCTGGGAGTGTACCTTAGCTCGGCTGCTACCCAGAGCTCCCATGCAAGTACAGTAGCCTCAGTGATGTATGCTGTGGTCACACCCATGCTGAACCCCTTCATCTACAGCCTGAGGAACAAAGACATAAAGGAGGCTCTGATGAGATTCTCTGGGATAGCAGCTCTAAAACGGACAATTGTCCTGGGGCTGAAGAAGTGCCCATGATTGCAAGGCCCAATGCCTTAGCCAAATGTTGAGATATTTTGATATGACTATTTAAGTAGAACATGCCTTTTATTTTTTCTCTGGATTTTCTATTTTTTTAAAAATTTTGAGCTCTGTGTACTTATATAACTCACTTTATTAGCTTTATGATATCTCTGATATCCAAAAATTTTTCACTTTTTCTCATTTTCCTACTTTCTCAATATTTTTCTTAACTATGGATGTGAAATTTTTGGAGATTCTCAATTATTTCAAATGACTACATGGATCTGTTAAGAATAATTTATTCACAAATTAAATATATTATAGTGAATATGTTTTCTTGTGATTGTCTGAATGCTACTCCTATGGAAAATGTACTTTTGACCACAACAGCTATTTATAGAACTTTATAACAGAGAAAAATCTGAGACTGTGCTTCCCTTTTGTGATCATCATTCTTTTGTATATCACTACCTTAACTGCTATTCCTGAGAATGCAGAATTTTGACATACTGGATGTTACAGCTGATCATGCGGATTTTTCTATACATTAGCATCCTGTTGTTAAAGAGCTTGTTGCCACCATGTCTGTCATAGTCACTAGCAAAATAAATGATAATAAAAAACATGTCTCCAATTGGAATCTACACAGCAAGACAAATATAGAAAAAATATATTGGTCTAGAGTCTAGAGTCTAGACTTGACTTTATTTTATGGTCTAGAGTCAAACTTGACTTTAAGGATGATGAAGCAAAATATTAAAGTATATATTTATTGTTATACAAAATATTTCTTTCTCAGGCACTTCCTCTATCTATTGAATTATTGAATATCAGATCCATTTGTAAGGTGTATTCATTATGATGAAATACAGGTGGCATGTTTCTGGTTATATTAAACTATTTTCTGGTTTCTGGTTGAAAATTTCCATTGTGAAATACAAATATGATTCCTTCTGTTTCTCTAAACAAAATATCTCTCACTATTTGAAATTTTTCTATGTAATCTCAAAAGGGGCAGTGAACCAACAGCATCAGTATAATCTACTATATACGATCCTCATAACCACGGGATGACTTAGCAGCAAGTTTGGAATCCTGTCCAGGTGTGATTCAAAGTCACAAGTTTTGTGCAAACATACATGTCCTTCCAGCCTTTCCACATTACCTCAAAGGGTTCTCAATGGACTCATTTTTTAATACAGTGACATGTAATAAACTTGAAGAACAGAATAATCATGAAGGCTACTTTTGAGTAGAACTTTGCTGTGTACAAAGCATAAAATAAAATGATATAATATAATGTCTTTATTATTGAAGAGAATGGAAGGGTAGGGAGTTGTTATCTGTACAGGGCTCCTCATGAGTCCTTAGTCAGGTGTGAATCTCTACTTTGTTTCTAAGACTTATCCATGAGGTGTGAGACAGTAGTGCTCTTCAGTTTTGAACATTATAGGTAATTTTACTCTTTTTATATGTATAAACTAATTGGCTAGGTATGGAAAAAAAAAACCAACAAGTTTATCAAATGTGAATTGTCTTAATTATATAAATTATATTGAATATATATAATCATATATTATATATGAATATGCATTATATATAATATGAATGTAATTATATGAATTATATTATATGAACCTTTGCTTTTTCAGGGTTAGAAGAGAACTCTCCCACCCTGATATGCGTGACTCAGCTAACTATACTCCAGATCAGACCCTGAGTAATGCACCCTAAGATTTTAAATTTTAATTAATACATTGGAGCATTATTTAACTTGTAAAACTTTAGGAATTAAAAGAATTATTGAAAAATCACCAGTACACATGCAATGATTCCTATTCCATAGAAATCAAGAAGGTGCACAATAAGTTCTGTTTTGCTGTACAATTGTTAAGGTGTAATCCCTCAAGCCCTCATTTTCATGGGAACACAATGTGGAATCATAAACATGACTTTAAGGGGTATTGTGAGAAAAGATGAAATGCATGGAAGTACTTTTTTCACCAAAGTACGTTCAAGAATAAGGATAGTCCAAAGAAATGGAAAAATGTTCCATGCTCCTGGATTGGAAGAATAAATATTGTGAA
>NC_081558.1:11240864-11271127 GCF_022355385.1 Mustela nigripes | reverse complement strand
AATGTTTATAGCAGCAATGGCCACAGTCGCCAAACTGTGGAAAGAACAAAGATGCCCTTCAACGGACGAATGGATAAGGAAGATGTGGTCCATATACACTATGGAGTATTATGCCTCCATCAGAAAGGATGAATACCCAACTTTTGTAGCAACATGCACGGTACTGGAAGAGATTATGCTGAATGAAATAAGTCAGGCAGAGAGAGTCAATTATCATATGGTTTCACTTATTTGTGGAGCATAACAAAAATCATGGATGACATGGGGAGTTAGAGAGAAGGGGGTTGGGGTAAATTGTAAGGGGAGGTGAATCATGAGAGACTATGGACTCTGAAAAACAATTTGAGGGGTTTGAAGTGGCGGGGGGGTGGGAGGTTGGGGTACCAGGTGGTGGGTATTATATAGGACATGGATTGCATAGAGCACTGGGTGTGGTCAAAAAATAACGAATACTGAAGATATTTGCAAATGACAGTACAGACAAAAGGTTGATAGCCAAGATCTACAATGAACTTCTCAAACTCAACACCCAAAAAACAATTAATCAAGCCAGAAAATGGGCAGAAGACATGAACAAATTCTTTTCCAAAGAAGACATACAAATGGCTAGCAGACACATGAAATAATATTCATTTCATTAGTCATCAGGGAAATTCAAATCCAAACCACACTGAGATACCACCTATACCAGTTAGAATGGCAAAAATTAACAAGGCAAGAAACAAGTGTTGAAGAGGCTGTGGAGCAAGGGGAATCCTCTTACACTGTTGGTTGGAATACAAGTTGGTGCAGCCACTTTGGAAAACCGTGTGGAAGTTTTTAAAAAAAATTAACAATAGAACTACCCTATGACCTGGCAATTGTACTACTCGGTATTTACCCCAAAGATACAGATGTAGAGAAAAGAAGGGCCATATGCACCACAATGTTCATCACAGAAATGTCCATTATACCCAAACTGTGGAAAGAGCCAACATGAACTTCAACAGATGAATGGATAAAGAAGATGTAGTCCATATGTACAATGGAATATTATTCAGCCATCAGAAAGGTTGAATATCCAGCTTTTTTTTTTTATTTTAAAGGTTTTATTTATTTGTCAGAGAGAGAGGGAGAGCAAGTGAGCACAGGCAGACAGAATGGCAGGCAGAGACAGGGGGAGAAGCAGGCTCTCTGCTGAGCAAGGAGCCCAATGTGGGACTTGATCCCAGGACGTTGGGATCATGACCTGAGCTGAAGGCAGCTGCTTAAGCAACTGAGCCACCCAGGCATCCTGAATATCCAGCTTTTGAATCAACATGGATGGGAGTGGAGGAGATTACATTGAGTGAAATAGTCAAGCAGAGAAAGTCAATATCATATAGTTTCACTTATTCATGGAACAAAGGAATAGCATGGAGGACAGTAAAAGAAGGAAGAAGATGAAGGGGGATAAATCAGAGGAGGATATGCACCATGAGAAACTATGGACTCTGGGAATCAAAGTGATGGTTTTAGAAAGGAGAGGGGTGGGGGGACAGGTGAGCTTGGTGAAGGATATTAAGGAGGGTACAAGGATTGCCTGGAGAACTGGGTGTTATACACAAACAATGAATCATGGAACACTACATCAAGACCTAATGATGTAGTGTATGATGAGTCATATAACATAATGCAATAAAAAAAAACTGAGAATATAATTGATGGATTCTAGGGCATGATTTCCACATTTTCTAGTTTCTTGTGCTGGAAAACCGCTGATGTAAATTCTAAGACAATTTAAAAAGAAGTATAAAACTATAGAAAATATATAGAACACATTGTATATTACATAAAATAAAATGTAGACATGAGAAAAGATACTTTAAAGCAATTAGAATAAAAATATCTAAGATGCAAAAAGATCTAAGTATGGAAACCAAAAATATAGGAAGAATACATGCTAATGTGCTAAACTTTGTAATAATCTAATGAAATGAAATTATAGTATTAAAGAAACCTTAATCAATCTCACTGTAGGCTGTGATTTATTTCTAAGGATGCAGCCCCCCAGAGACAGAACACTTCTTAGCTGGAAGGTTGACTTCTAGAAGTGGGCATTTATATTTTAGGCCATAAACTATTACAATAATATTTGACTGGAGGCAACATAACCTGATGCCTGAGAGAGCCTTGGAATCAGGCAGCCCTCCATAGACCTCAGAAGGTGTGAGCCTTTTCACCACAGCCTTGACCTTGAGTGAGTCAGCTACATACCATAAATTCTCCCACACCCTCCCTAATAAACAGAAAATGATACTAATCACATAAGTATTTTAGGAAAACTCACATGAGATAATGTGTATAAACACTTTAAACAGTGCTGGAAGACTGGTATCATTATTTAATGTTATCAAGATCCATATCAATAACCAAATTTCTTGGGCATCCGAGTGGCTCAGTCAGTTAAGCCTCTGCATTCAGCTCAGGACATATGGAGGTACCTGTTTAGCGGGTAGTCTGCTCCTCCCTCTTCCTCTCCCCATGCCTTGTGCAGTCTCTCTCTCTCTCAAATAAATAAATGAAATCTTAAAACAAAACAAAGCATAACCCCAAGAAATTTTTTTTCTAGTTCAAAAGCTTTCATTAAATCCGTGCATTTTTTTTTTTTTCTGGTCCTGACTCTATTTAACTACCCACCCACCTATTTTTCTTTCTTTCTTTCTTTTTTGCCTTTATTTATTTTCTTTTAATTTTTTTTTAATTTATTTTTTATTTTCAGCATAACAGTATTCATTATTTTGGCACCACATCCAGTGCTCCATGCAATCTGTGCCCTCTATAATACCCACCACCTGGTACACCAACCTCCCACCCCTCGCCCCTTCAAAACCATCAGATTGTTTTTGAGAGTCCACAGTCTCTCATGGTTCACCTCCCCTTCCAATTTCCCCCAACTGCCTTCTCCTCTCTAACTCCCCATGTCCTCCATGCTGTTTGTTATGCTCCACAAATAAGTGAAACCATATGATAATTGACTCTCTCTGCTTGACTTATTTCATTCAGCATAATCTCTTCCGGTCCCGTCCATGTTGCTACAAAAGTTGGGTATTCGTCCTTTCTGATGGAGGCATAATACTCCATAGTGTATATGGACCACATCTTCCTTATTCATTCATCTGTTGAAGGGCATCTTGGTTCTTTCCACAGTTTGGCGACCATGGCCATTGCTGCTATAAACATTGGGGTACAGATGGCCCTTCTTTTCACTCCATCTGTATCTTTGGGGTAAATACCCAGGAGTGCAATGGCAGGGTCATAGGGAAGTTCTATTTTTAATTTCTTGAGGAATCTCCACACTGTTCTCCAAAGAGGCTGCACCAACTTGTATTCCCACCAACAGTGGAAGAGCGTTCCCCTTTCTCCACATCCTCTCTAACACATGTTGTTTCCTGTCTTGCTAATTTTGGCCATTCTAACTGGTGTAAGGTGATATCTCAATGTAGTTTTAATTTGAATCTCCCTGAGGGCTAGGGATAATGAACATTTTTTCATGTGTCTGATAGCCATTTGAATGTCTTCATTGGAGAAGTGTCTTCCATATCTTCTGCCCATTTTTTGATATGATTGTCTGTTTTGTGTGTGTTGAGTTTGAGGTGTTCTTTATAGATACTGGATATCAACCTTTTGTCTGTACTGTCATTTGCAAATATCTTCCCCAATTCCGTGTGTTGTCTCTTTGTTTTCTTGACTGTTTCCTTTGCTGTGCAGAAGCTTTTGATTTTGATGAAGTCCCAAAAGTTCCTCTTTGCTTTTGTTTCCTTTGCTTTTGGAGACATATCTTGAAAGAAGTTGCTGTGGCTGATATCAAATATTACTGCCTATGTTTTCCTCTAGGATTCTGATGGATTCCTATCTCACCCTGAGGCCTTTTATCCATTTTGAGTTTATCTTTGTGTATGGTGTAAGAGAATGGTCAAGTATTATTCTTCTACATATAGCTGTCCAGTTTTCTCAGCACCACTTATTGAAGAGACTGTCTTTTTTCCACTGTATATTTTTTCCTGTTTTGTCGAAGATTTTTTTGCCCATAGAGTTGAGGGTCCATATCTGGGCTCTCTACTCTGTTCCACTGGTCTATGTGTCTGTTTTTATGCCAGTACCATGCTGTCTTGGTGATCACAGCTTTGTAGTAAAGCTTGAAATCAGGTAACGTGATGCCCCCCGTTTTATTTTTGTTTTTCAACATTTCCTTAGTGATTCGCCACCCACCTATTTTTCACTAAACAATTACTCACTGAGCATAAACTCCATACTGAGAACTGTACTTGGCACTGCACTTTCAAAGATAGGTAAGAGATAGTTCTGAAATTCAGGGAATCTATATTGTGGACAGCTGAGAAGTTTAGTAAAGTTGTTGTGACCGGAAGTAAAGTGAATCAGATCAGGTAAAAATAAAAGGAGGTGGGCAAATTTTTTAGTTGATTCACATGATTGGAGAAAACATCTTTGTAAATGAATTTTTAGGACATTTCCAAAACAGGCACATATCTGTCACTCTGATTATATATATTAAATACATGAGATTTGACTTATTGTTTTAAGAAATCCAAGCCATTACCAAAGATTACTGAGAAAATACCAGCTTGTATTCACACCAGTAAAAATGACTGATTATAAAGTGAAAACATGAACCCAGGTTACAACCTGAAGAAAAATAGAGAAGACCATTCTCTTCCTCTACAAGGAAAGAATGCTTTAAAATGTGTACACTTGGAGAAAAAATAAAAATATTGGATGAAGAAACCCAGGATGTCTGGAGGCCCAGCTACTCTGGTGAGTCCAATAGCAGTCCTGATACTGAGAGGAAACATCTTATCAAGGGACCTATTCATGGCCCCCTTCATGTCCCTGTACCTCAAGGTATAGATGGAAGGGTTCAGCATGGGGGTGTCAATAGTGCACATCACCGAGGCCACCAGATTCATCCTAGTGGATGACATTGCTGTAGAACTGAAGTCTACCCCAAGGCCAGTGCCATAGAACAAGGAGACCACTGAGTGGTGAGACGCACATGTAGGAATGACTTTGTATTTGCTTACAACTGAGGAAGTGCTGGGTATGGAAGAAAGAATTTGATTGTAAGAAAAGTATTTCTTGGAAAGGACTCACGGCCAGAAGAACAGTTGCAGAATACAACACTATGTTATTGATGAGGGTGTCAGAACAGGCAAGCTTCAGGATTTCAGGAAAATCACACACACACACACACACACACACACACACACACACACACAAAAGTGTCATATTTCCATGATTGTGCAGAAGGACAGCCTCAAAAGAGTCAAGGTCTTAAGCAGAGAGCCTGCGACACCAGTACACCAAGGCCAGCAGCCCACAGAGCTAGGGATTCATGATGACCTGGTAGTGCAGGGGGATGACAGATGGCCACACAGTGGTCATAGGTCATCATGATCAGGAGCAAATTATCCAGGCATCCAAACACACATGCAAAAAAAAAAAAATCTGGCTGAGGCATCCTACATATGTTATGGCTTTGCTGTGAGCAAAATGTAAGCAACATCTTAGGGCCAGTGGTGGAGATGAAACAGATATCTGCAGAGGACAAGTTGGAGAGGAAGAAGTACATGGGTGTGTGGAGGTGGCAGTCTGAACAGATGGTCAGGATGATGAGCAGGTTCCCAGTGAACATGTCTAAGTACATGAACAGGAACAGCCCAAAGAGCATGAACTGAACCTCCAATGTCACTGAAAACTCCAGAAGGAGAAATACTGCAGCATATGTTTGATATTCTGATTCTTTGTGGTTGAAATAACTAGAAAGAACAAGGAAAAAAAAATCAACATTCAATGAGCATCATATTGACAGGACAGAAATGTGATTGCCTTTAATTTTCAGTAAATGGATTAATAAAGTATTACCCTGTTATAATTGCCTCAGTTGGGGAATTTGAAATGCTTCCATTTCTGTGCTGCCACTACTGTCTGGAAATGTAGTCCTGGTTCCAAAGCAGTCATGTCTGTTATAGCCTGCCTATTCAGTATGGTCCAAGGACCAGCGGGAGCAGCATTGCCCAGCTTCTTTGAATGCAGAGTCCAGGCAACTTTCAAACTTGCTGAATCTGTATCCACATTGTGACAAGATTCCGGGGATTCCCATGCTCAATCATGACTGAATAGTGCTGGTCTAGGTCATCTGTGGGTTTCAGTCCTTCACCTTTTATCTCCTCACTTTTATTTTCCTCTACACCTTCCTTTGAACAACCTTACTTCATATGTAGGCAAAAATAGGACTTGATCATTAAGGCTGTTTTCTGCCATCTGCGTTGAGGCAACAATTTTCATACATTGGTCTTTATTATTCCAAACACCATGTATGAATCCTATCTTTAGTTTTTCAGAGCAAGTATCTATGACTTTCACAATGATTTGTATTGCCTACATGACCAGATTACATTATTTTGCATGTTCATTTTATGACACTCTGTCATTGGAAATCCTGCCATTATTCCTTCTTTTATCTTTGAGTAGAATTTGTTTAAGCATCATTTTTAAAAGTAAATAAATAAGCATATTACACTGATCTTATATTAGGGCATATTTTGTTTTTAAGGTTAGGATTCCAAATTCTGCGCATTTCATGACTCCAAGTCAAGGCTCTTCTCACTGTGCAGGGCTGCCTCAGGAAGTGTCTCACAAAGAAAAGGAAAGAGTAACATTGGACTAAAGCAGAACCAGAGAGGTGAGCAGACATAAGGGATGGTGGGTTTCTGCTGCAGGACAGTGTCTCTGCAAAGATGCTCTGAGAAGAGAAGCAAGAAAACAGATGTAGTGAGGAGCAGGAATCCTCTTCAGACATGAAATTTGAAAAACTCTAAATCAATCCCATTTCAGTATCTCATCAACCTGACTGTTTTCCCAGAAGACATGGTTAATAAAAGCTTTCCATTTTCCCAGAGTACTTACTGGACTGCTCTACCTTGCCCTGATCCCTCACTCAATTCATTTGGCTCTATGGGCCTTCCTTTCAAGGACAATTGATATAGAAAGGACAAGAAGTCGGGGTCAGGTGCTGGTTCTTTGGTGTGGGTTTACGTCTCAGAGAGGCATGGAGAGGATGCTGTTAGCCTGCGGCTGATGAGGATCAGGTGAGCTCTACAGAGGGGGATTCACAGGCTGAATTGTCAGAGCTCCTTATTAAATAAATTCCCTTCATGTTACTCAATTCTCTAAGCAATTCAGCTCTTCGGAAGTCAAGGGACTATAAAGAAAGGAAAGTTTTCTGCCACTTCAGTCCCTGTGTCTCCACCTTGGGAGCCAGCTGCATATTCCATTTCTCCCAATGAGTCCATATCCCCTGGAATGGACATCTTTTCAAAGTATCTAACCTCTCTTGTAGGCACATGAAAAAGACCACCCTGTGAGCCTCTGAGCTGCTGCAACATTGGGGGTGACATTTTCCAGTGTCTGACTCAGAGATATACCTATGTCTCCTGACCACATCCATCCCAACTAGGACCCTCCAAGGACCATCACCCTGACTTCTATTTAGAACACTTCAAACAGATTCCGAAGAAAATGTATAAATCTTTACATTTGATGGATAATAAATTTTTTGGCTACAGAGGTAGAGTTTTCTTCATATATGTTCCGCAGATCCAGTTATTCATGTTTTTTATCTGGGATGAAGGCATTCATTTCTTTAAACACACATGGGGATTTTTTTTTTCTGACTATATACCCAGGTAGGCTATTCAGAACATTCCTTTATAATGGGAAAGAGTACTTCCTGTGTTGTCTTGTTTTTGTTGTGTTTTTTTGAGTATAGCTGACACACATTGTCACATTAGCTTCAGATATACAAGGGAGGGATTTGACAAGTTTATACACTATGTTATGTTCACCCAAAGGGTAGCTACCATCTGTATGTAGCTGTTACAGTATCATTGACTACATTCCTTATACTGTACCTTTTATTCTCATGAGTTATTCCTTACATAGATGGAAGCCTGTACTTCTATGTCCCACTCTGCCCATCCTGCCACACTCCTCTCTCTAGAAACCATCAGTTTGTTCTCTATATATAGGTCTGATTCTGTTTTTGGCTCATTTTTTTTAAGATTCTACTTATGAGGGGAATCATAGGTATTTGCCTTTCTCAACCTGACTTCTTTCACTTAGCATAATATCCTCTGGGTCCATCCATGTTGTCTCAAATGGCATGATTTCATTATTTGCTATGTCTGAGAAATATTCTTGTGTGTTGGGGGGGTGTAACACATTTTTCCTAACCATTCATCTATTGATAGACATTCAGGTTGCTTCCATATCTTGGCTTGTAAATAATGCAGCAGTAAACATAGGGCTACACATACTTTATTCTCAACTTACTCTTTTTGTTGTCTTTGGAAACAGTCATGGAATTATTGGATCAAATTGTAGTTCTATTTTTAAGTTTTTGAGGAACCCCCCATAATGTTTTCTGAGTGACTGCACCAGTGTGCATTCACAGGAACAGTGCAGGAGGGCACCCCTTTCTCCACACTCTTCACCAATGCCTGTTGTTTCTTGTATTGCTAATTTTAGCCATTTTGACAGGTTTGAAGTGATCTCTTGTTGTGGTTTTAATTCACATTTCCCCCAGGATGAGTGATGTTGAACATCTTTTCATGTGTCTATTGGCTGTATGTATGTCTTCTTTAGAGAAGTGTCTTCTTGGATCCACTGCCCATTTTTAAATTGGATTATTATTATTTTTTTAAATTTATTTTTTTATTTTCAGCATATAAGTATTCATTATTTTTTCACCACACCCAGTGCTCCATGCAATCTGTGCCCTCTATAATACCCAACACCTGGTACCCCGACCTACGCCCCCCCACCCCTTCAAAACCCTCAGATTGTTTTTCAGAGTCCATAGTCTCTCATGGTTCACCTCCCCTTCCAATTTCCCCCAAATCCCTTCTCCTCTCTAACTCCCCATTTCCTCCATGCTATTTGTTATGCTCCACAAATAAGTGAAACCATATGATAATTGACTCTCTCTGCTTGACTTATTTCACTCAGCATAATCTCTTCCAGTCTCGTCCATGTTGCTACAAAAGTTGGGTATTCATCCTTTCTGATGGAGGCATAATACTCCATAGTGTATATGGACCACACCTTCCTTATCCATTCATCCGTTGAAGGACATCTTGGTTCTTTCCACAGTTTGGCGACCGTGGCCATTGCTGCTATAAACATTGGGGTACAGATGGCCCTTCTTTTCACTACATCTGTATCTTAATCTTCGACAAAACAGGAAAAAATATACAGTGGAAAAAAGACAGTCTCTTCAATAAATGGTGCTGGGATTATTTGTTTTTTTTAATGACATTTTCTTTTTGTTGGGTTTTGTGAGTTCTTCATACATTCTAGATATTAACCCTTTATCAGAGATATCATTTGCAAATACCATCTGCCATTCAGTAGCTTATCTTTTTGATTTATTGTTTACTTTGCTATGTGAGGTCTTTTAATTTTGTTGTTGTTTCCATAGTTTATTTTTGCTTTTGTTTCCATAACCTTAAGAGACTTATCTAGAAAAATGTTGCTATAGTCGATGTCAGATAAATTACTGTCTGTTCTTTCTTGTAGGATTTTTATGTTTTTAGGTTTCACATTTAGATCTTTAATCCATTTTGAGTTTATGTATGTGTATGTAATTAGAGAATGTTCCAATTCCATTTTTTACATGTAGCTGTCCAATTGTCTCAACGCCATTTATTAAAAAGATGGTCTTCAACAGCAACAGATGAGTGGATAAAGAAGATGTGGTATACATACACAATGGAATACTATGCAGCCATCAAAAGAAATGAAATCTTGCCTTTTGTGATGACATGGATGGAACTAGAGGGTATCATGCTTAGCAAAATAAGTCAAGCAGAGAAAGACAACTATCATATGATCTCCCTGATATGAGGAAGTGGAGATCCAACATGGGGGGTTAAGGGGGTAGGAGAAAAATAAATGAAACAAGATGGGATCAGGAGGGAGACAAACCATAAGTGACTCTTAATCTCACAAAACAAACTGAGGGTGCTGGGGGGAGGGGGGCTGGGAGAAGGGGGGGTTATGGACATTGGGGAGGGTATGTGCTATGGTGAGTGCTGTGAATTGTGTAAGCCTGGCGAGTCACAGACCTGTACACATGGGGATAAAATATATATTATATGTTTATCAAAAATAAAAAATTAAAAAAAATAAAAGATGGTCTTCTCCCCATATTCTTGCCTCTGTTTTCATAGATTAATTGACCATATAATCATAAGCTTCTATCTGGGGGTCTCTAGTCTGTTCCATTGTTCCTATTTTCGTGCAAGTCCCATAGTATTTTGATTACTACAACTTTGTAATAGATCTTGGAATCTGGTATTGTGATAGTTCTGTTCTTTCTCAGAACTGCTTTGGCTATTCAGGGTTTTCCTGAGGTTCCATCCAAATTTTAGTATTTGTTCTAGTTTTATGAAAACCGCTATTGGCATTCTGATAGAGATTGCATTAAATCTGTAGATTGCTTTGGGTGAAATGGACATTTTCACAATATTAATTCTTTATTAATAATTATATTAATATTATATTAAATTAATTAAGAATTAGTATTAATTCCTTCAATTAGTGAGCATGGTATTCCTTTCCTTGTCATCTTGTTCATGTCATCTTCAGTTTCTTTCATTAGTATGCTATAGTTTTTGGAGTGCAGGTCTTTTAACTTTTTGGATAAATTTATTCCTAAATATTTTATTTTGTTTGGTGCAATTGTAAATTGTGTTTTTAAAATTATTTTTCTCTTTGCTACTTCATTTGTTACTGTATAAAAATGATTTCTGGATATTGATTTTGGAACTTGTATTTTACTGAACTCGTTTATTATTTCTGGTAGTTTCTTGGTAGGGTCTTTAGGATTTTCAATGCATAATAATCATGTCATATGCAAATAATGACAGTTTTACTTCTTTTTTCCAAATATGGATACCCCTTATTCCTTTTTCTTGTCTGACTACCATGGCTATGACTTCTAGTAACATGTGAATAAAAGTGGTGAGAGAGGACATCTTTGTCTCATCTCTGATCTTAGGGGGAAAGGTATCAGTTTTTCACCATTGTTTATATTGTTAGCTGTCGGTTTTTCATGTAAGTCCCTTATTTTGTTGAGGTATGTTCTATCTATCTCTACTTTGTTGACAGTTTTTATCATGAATGAAAGTTAAGTCTTCTCCAATGCTTTTTCTAAAACTATTGAGATTATCATATGTTTTTCAGTCTTCACTGTGTTGATGTGGTATATGACACTGATTGATGCACAAATATTTAAACATTCTTAAATTCTTGAAATAAATCCCACCTGATCATGGTGAAGATTCCCTCTAATGTATTGTTATATAGGTTTGCTAAAATTTTATTGAGGATTTTTGCATCTTCATCAGGGATGTTGGTCTATAGTTTCCTCTTTTTGAGGTATCTTAGTATCATTCTCCTATCAGAGTAAGGCTGGCCTTATACAATATATTGGCTTTTCTTAATTAACATATAATGTATTATTTGATTCAGGGGTACAGAACCGTGAATCATCAGTCTTAGACAATTCACAGCACACAACATAGCACATACCCTCCCCGATGTTCATAACCCAGCCACCCTAGCCTTTCCTCACCAGCCCTGAGCAATCCTCAGTTTGTTTTGTGATACATTTGTAAGATTTCCTTCCTCTTGTTTTTTTTGAAAGTTTTGACATCAGTAGGTATTAATACTTTTTTAAATTTATTTTTTATTTTCAGCATAACAGTATTCATTATTTTTTCACCACACCCAGTGCTCCATGCAATCTGTGCCCTCTATAATACCCACCACCTGGTACCCCGACCTCCCACCCCCCACCCCTTGAAACCCCTCATATTGTTTTTCAGAGTCCATAGTCTCTCATGGTTCACCTCCCCTTCCAATTTCCCCCAAATCCCTTCTCCTCTCTAACTCCCCATGTCCTCCATGCTATTTGTTATGCTCCACAAATAAGTGAAACCATATGATAATTGACTATCTCTGCTTGACTTATTACACTCAGCATAATCTCTTCCAGTCTCGTCCATGTTGCTACAAAAGTTGGGTATTCGTCCTTTCTGATGGAGGCATAATACTCCATAGTGCATATGGACCACATCTTCCTTATCCATTCGTCCATTGAAGGGCATCTTGGTTCTTTCCACAGTTTGACGACCATGGCCATTGCTGCTATAAACATTGGGGTACAGATGGCCCTTCTTTTCACTACACCTGTATCTTTGGGGTAAATACCCAGTAGTGCAATGGCAGGGTCATAGGGAAGTTGTATTTTTAATTTCTTGAGCTGGACTATTCTCTTACACCGTACACAAAGATAAACTCAAAATGGATAAAGGACCTCAATGTGAGACAGGAATCCATCAGAATCCTAGAGGAGAAAATAGGCAGTAATCTCTTCGATATCAGCCACAGCCACTTCTTTCAAGATATTTCTCCAAAGGCAAAGGAAACAAAAGCAAAGAGGAACTTTTGGGACTTCATCAAAATCAAAAGCTTCTGCACAGCAAAGGAAACAGTCAAGAAAACAAAGAGGCAACCCACGGAATGGGAGAAGATATTTGCCAATGACAGTACAGACAAAAGTTTGATATCCAGGATCTATAATGAACTCCTCAAACTCAACACACACAAAACAGACAATCATATCAAAAAATGGGCAGAAGATATGGACAGACACTTCTACAATAAAGACATACAAATGGCTATCAGACACATGAAAAAATGTTCATCATCACTAGCCATCAGGGAGATTCAAATTAAAACTACATTGAGATATAACTTTACACCAGTTAGAATGGCCAAAATTAGCAAGACAGGAAACAACATGTGTCGGAGAGGATGTGGAGAAAGGGGAGCCCTCTTACACTGTTCGTGGGAATGCAAGTTGGAATGTCTGGTAGACTTCCCCTGTGAATCTATCTCGCCTTAAACTTGTACTTCTGGGTGGTTTCTTCATTACCAATTCAATTTTACTACTTATAATTGATCTGTTGAGATTTTCATTTATTCCTGGTTCTGTTTTAGAAGATCATATGTTTCTAGGACTTTATCAATTGTTCTAGTTATCCACCTTTTTGGCAAACACTTTTGCATGGTAATCTCATAATTGTGCATATTTCTGTGGCATCAGTTGTTACTTCTCCTTTCTCATTTTTTGTTTTATTTGTGTCATTTCTCTTTTCTTTTCTGAAAATTTTCATTTTAATAAAAATTCATCATTTTTCTTTGGAGAGTGGTCCAATTCATCTAAAGTTCATCACTTTTTAAGAACAAGGTCTTGGTTGCATTGAACCTTTTCCATTGCTTTTCTTAGTCTCTGTATCATGTGTTTCTGCTTTGATCTTTATTATTTCCTCTCCTTTACTCATGTTGGGCTTCATTTGTTCTTTTCATGTTCTTTTGAATACAAAATTGGTACTTGGAAATGATCTAGATCAGGCATAGTAAATGTGAATTGTATTAATTTAATTTAATTGGTCATATATCCATATAGACACTTTGTTTTCTTTCTAGTTAAGAGATGTCTTCCACAAATATAGTGAAAAGAAGGGCCATATGCACCACAATGTTCATAGCAGCAATGTCCATAGAAGTCAAATTGTGGAAAGAGCCAAGATGCCCTTCAACAGACAAATGGATAAAGAAGATGTGGTCCACATATACAATTGAGTATTACACCTCCATCAGAAAAGATGAATACCCAACTTTTGTATCAACATGGATGGGACTGGAGGGGATTATGCTGGGTGAAATAAGTCAAGCAGAGAAAGTCAATTATCATATGGTTTCATTTAGTTGTGGAACATAAAGAATAACATGGAGGACATTAGGAGAAGGAAAGGAAAAGTGAGTTGGGGAAATGGGAGGGGAAGATGAATCATCAGAGGCCGTGGACTCTGAGAAACAAACTAAGGGTTTTGGAGGGGAGGGGAGCAGGGTGTTAGGTGAGCATGGTGGTGGGTATTAAGGAGGGCATGTATTGCATGATGCACTGGGTATGGTGCATAAACAATGAATCTTGGAACACTGAGAAAATTAAATTAAATTTTTAAAAAAGAGAGATCATCCATCCCATTTGATGTGAATCATCTATACCAGTGCTCTAGAATCTACCTTCAGACATGTTCCACTAGACTTTCTTCTTTCAAATATATAATTGAATAATGATCATACATAGTAAACTGCACCTACTTAAAGTATAGAGTTTGGCACATGTGGCAAGCAGAGCATGACTTAAGGAGTTATAGGTTGAATAATCATGTTGTACACCTGAAACTAATGTAACTTTGTATGTCAACTATCCTTTAATTTAAAAAATGAATAAAGTATACCATTTGCTGAATTAAAGGAGGTGTACAAAACTTAGGAGCACATTCTAAATGATTCCAATTGTAGATAATTCAGAAAGTATACAATAACCTTTAACTACTTGGTTATGTAACTTATTAAAACTTGAGTCCCCTGACCCTCAGCAGTGGGATAATAAAACTAATTTCAGGAAGATATTGTGGGTAATAAAAATATCTCAAGGTTAAGGTAAAATGCAAGGAAGTCAGACCTCTGGAAGTCAGGCAAGTTCATGAGAATGTGCATATATAACTGGATTCACCTGACTTCCACTTTGATCCTCCAGGAACAGTGTATCAGCAGGAAAAATTTCCTTTCTGTCCAGGCCAGTGTCCCACAGGGAATAAAGCACTCTGAGGTGGGAATAACAATGGAAACAGTGCCTAATGAGCAGACACAGGGAGCTGTAAATATATCTTCTGCTGCAAAACCTCAGCACGTGAAACCTTGGACTGGCAAGGACATGGTTATTTTTGTCTTCCTTAGTCTGGCTGGGGGACCCATGTTGCACTGCTCCCTGCTGGCCTGTCTGGGAAAAGAGCTTTGATCTCCATCATCAACCATCCAGGGAGGAATTCAGTTCTCCACAGAGACTTTCATCTTAGAGACCCCACCAGGTAAATCTGAGATCTCAGCAGGTATTTCAAGAAAGGAGCAGGGAGAAAGGAATCTGAGAACTTCTGCCTGAGGTCACCTGAGACTAGCTAGACTCATTTAAAATTATTTATATAATGTGTTCAAAAGAGAAATGTCCATTGGATTCAGCAATACAGGCATCATTGTTAGCAGTACAAGATGGGAAGAGAAGTCAATTTGGATGAGACAGAGGATGGAAGTTTTTCAACAGAGGGGAGCAGGAGAACAGAGTATTATGATTGGAGATGTTTGCAGTGAGCTTTTTAAGATGTGGTGGTTTTGAGCATGTTCTGCATTTATAGAAAGACCCAGACCCACGCAGATAGCTATTCTCTTACAACAGCAGTTCCTGAGATGTGCATTTCTCAGCATCTTCTCTCAAAGTGAGTATTCAAATAAAAAATTCGTGTTTCATAGCAAAAAAGGATATGTTAACTAGCTTTACTCTGTAATACTTCCTTACCAAGAGGTGTAAACGATGGAGACATCGATGAGATAGAAGAGAAAACTCAGATAAATCTGTTCACTGGTGAAAATAACTCGTTTACTCACAGGGAGGAACTATACTGTATGCTTCTTACTTGTAGTGACTAATGCTGTCTGCCACCCTAGGAAGGTGGATAGTGTTATTCCCACTATTTGAGTAAGGGTATTCACATTTGGAATGGATTAGTTGTGTCTCCCAAGTTTAAATATTGTATTTTGGTAGATCTGATATTCAAAGCCTGGTTTTCTGATTCCAAACGTTTTGCACTTAATATCATTCAGAAAAGTCTTTCATAATTTCATATTTAAAATCCTCTTGGGGTGTCTGGGTGGCTCAGTAGGTTAAGCATCTGCCTTCAGCCCAGGTCATGATCCCAAGGTCCTGGGATCTAGCCCCATGTCAGGTTCCCTGCTTAGCTGGGAACATGCTTCTCCCTCTCCCCACACTGCTGCTGGTGCTCTCTGGAGCTTGCACTCTCTCTCTCACTCACTCACACTCTCTCTGTCAAATAAATAAATAACTAACTAAATAAAATCTTTTTAAATATTGTAAAAAATAAAAATCCCCTTCTGTTGTCATACATTGTATATTTTCTATATATTTGTCATACATTGTAAATTTCAGGTTTATTCCCTTTGCTCATTTTTCTGGAGGGATATCCAAGCAGTAAAATGTCTTGATGTCATAAAAATATCACTCTGTTCTTATTTGTTTTCTGCCTTTTTAATTATTCTGGGCATTAGGGGATATGAACTGGGGCTGGATTGCTGCCAGAACCACAGAAACTTTCTGCTCATGACAGTCTCTCAGGGATGCCTGAGCTTATTAGATCTCCTTTACCCCTTATGTCCATTGCCTTCTTCTCTGTGTTTTTTTTTTTTTTTGAACTGTTTTGTATTTAAAGGATATTGTAATTGTAATTGTAATTGTATTTAAAGGATACAATGTAATTGTATTAAAATGGAGGCCCATATTTCCATGTCTATGGGAGGCTTACTAACCAGAATTTAAATATTAGTTACACATTCCTTCAGGGTGAAAGTAACCTGATGTTGACAGCTTGCCTTGTACCATTTCTTTCAACAATTTTGTCACTAGTGGCTAAAAAGCATAATAATAATGCAGTGCCAGGAGACCACAGTGCATGTGTGTGTGTGTGTGAGTGTGTGTGGTTTGTGGGTGCATCTGTGTGTGCATGTGTGTTGTGGGGCATGAACAGTGCTCAGGACAATGGTACCAGAGTTCATATAGTCTAGTAAGTGGTCCCTAAATGCCAGAATGTTCACCAACAAATGGAAATAAGGAAGGGTATTCCCACACAAGGTATTCTGTGAACAGAACACCATATGAAGGAAGGACTCTCTGTGGCTTGAAGTCCCATCAGTGGCAGGAAGCCACTTCCTTCCTCAACATTCTCTGCCACCACCTGTCATCACTCTACCTCTTGCTCATTTCCTCACCACACTGACTACATTTTGAGATTTTCATAGCTAAAGTAAGTGCTTTCTGCAGGTCTTTGCTCTGTTATCCCTGCAGGGCACACACCTCCCCTGGATATCCTTATACTGCCTGCTTAGTTTCCTGGAAGCCTCTGTTAAAATGTCAGCTTCTTGGCAGGTCTTCCTGAATGCCAGTTAAAACTTAGCACCCTTCCAATCCAATCCATTTTATAAAGATATATTTTCCTTCCTATCACCTGTCACTATCTGAAATGGTATATGATTTTACATATATATACATATATATACACACATATATAAATATATACAATATATTTTATTATAAATATACATCTTTTATATAAATATATATATTATTATATAATTATATATTTATATATATATTGTTCTCTGTCATTGGAGTATATGGACTTATTTTTCTTTGTGTATTTATTTATTTATTTTTACTTTTTAGCTTATTTTTAAAAATTATTTATTATTTTTTTTATTTAAAAATTTTATTTTATTTTTTTAGCTTATTTTTTTTGCATTTTTTTCATTTTTCTTAATTATGTTCAGTTATCCAGCATATACAACATCATTACTTTTTGTTGTAGTGTTCAATGATTCAATTGTTGCATATAACACGTACTGCTCATCACAACATGTGCCCTCCTTAATAACCATCTCCTGGCTACCACATCCCCCAACACCTCTCCCTTCTGAAACCCTCAGTTTGTTTTCCTGAGTCCAGAGTCTCTTATGGCTTATCTCCCTCACTGATTTCTTCCCATTCAGTTTTCCCTCCCTTTCCCTGTGGTCCTCTGTGTTCTTCCTTATGTTCCACATATGAGTGAAACCATATGATAGTTGTCATTCTCTTCTTGACATATTTCACTGAGCATAATCTCCTCCAGTTACATTCATTTAGATGCAAGTTGTGCATATTCATCCTTTCTGATGGCTGAGTAATATTGCATTGTAAATATGAACACATATATATTTTTCTTTCTTTTATATCTGTATCTATTTTTATCTATTTTAGATCTATATCATATATCTTTATCCATTCATCTGTTGAAGGACAGCTTGGCTCCTTCCATAGTTTTACTATCGTGGAGATTGCTGCTATGAACATTGGAGTGCATGTGCCCCTTTCTTTTTTACTATGTCTGTATCTTTAGGGTAAATAACTAGTAGTGCAATCAATGTATCATAGGGTACCCTAAGTTTTAGCTTGAGGAACATCCACACTGTTTTCCAAATTGGCTATATCAGCTTGCTTTCCCACCAACAGTGTAAGAGGGTTCCACATTCTCCACAACCTTGCCAAAATTTGTAGTTTCCTGCCTTGTTAATTTTTGCCATTCTAACTGGTGTAGGGTGGTGTCTTGTTGTGTTTTTTTTTTTAATTTATTTATTTTCAGCATAACAGTATTCATTATTTTTTCACCACACTCAGTGCTCCCTGCAATGCGTGCCCTCTATAATAGCCACCACCTGGTACCCCAACCTCCCACCCCCTTGCCACTTCTGAAAAACAACCTGAGGGGCTTGTTGTGGTTTTGATTTATATTCCCCTGATGGCTAGCTATGTTGAACATTTTCTCATGTGTCTGCAAGGCATTTGTATATCTTCTTTGGAGGAGCATCTCTTTATGTCTTATGCTCATTTCTTAACTGGATTATTTGTTTTTTGACTGTGAGAAGTTCTTTCCAGACCTTGGATACCAGCCCTTTATCTGAAATGTCATTTGCAAATATATTTTCACATTCTGTGGATTGTCTCTTAGCTTTGTTGACTGTTTCCTTTGCTGTGCAAAAGCTTATCTTGAGGAAATCCCAAAAGTTCATTTTTGCTTTTGTTTCCCTTGTCTTTAGAAACGTGTCATGAAAGAAGTTCTATGGCCAAGGTCAAAGAGGTTATTGCCTATGTTCTCCCCTAGGATTTTGACAGATTCCTATCTCACATTGAGGTCTTCCATCCCTTTATAGTTTATCTTTGTATATGGTGTAGGAGAATGGTCTAGTTTCATTATTCTGTATATAACTGTCCAATTTTTCTAACACCATTTTTTAAAAAGATTTTATTTATTTATTTGACAGGCAGATCACAAGTAGGCAGAGAGGCAGGCAGATAGAGAGAGGAGGAAGCAGGCTCCCTGCTCAGCAGAGAGCCCAATGCGGGGCTTGATCCCAGGACTCTGAGATCATGACCTGAGCCAAAGACAGAGGCTTAACCCAATGAGCCACCCAGGCTCCCCCCACCAACACCATTTTTTGAAAAGACTATCTTTTTCCATTGGATTTTTTCCCCCTGCTTTGTTGAAGATTATTTGACCATAAAGTTGAGGGTCCATTTCTGGCTCTCTATTCTATTCCATTGGTTTATGTGTCTGTTTTTGTGTCAGTACCATGCTATCTGGATGATCACAGCTTTGTAATGTTGCTTGAAAGCAGGCACCATGGGAGTCCCAGCTTTGTTTTTCTTTTTCATTATTCCCTTGGCAATTAGGGGTCTTTTCTGGTTTCATACAAATTTTAAGATTGTTTGTTCCAGCTCTTTGAAAAATGAAAATGATATTTTAATAGGGATGGCAATGAGAGTGTAAATTGGTCTGGGCAGCATAGACATTTTCACATGTTTATTCTTTCAACCCATGAGCCTGAATTATTTTTCCCATTTTTTTGTGTTTTCTTCAATTTTTTTCATAAGAGTTCTGATTTTCTAGAGTGCAGATCCCTTACCTCTTTTGTTAGGTTTATTCCTGGGTATCTTATGGTTTTTGGAGCTGTTGTAAATGGAACTGATTCCTTAATTTCTCTTTCTTCAGTTACATTGTTAGTGTATAGAAATGCAACTGATTCCTGTGCATTGGTTTTTAAAATTTTTATTTATTTATTTTTAAAATTTCTTTTCAGTGTTTTAGAATTCATTGTTTATGCACCACACCCAGGGCTCCATGCAATACATGCCCTCCATAATACCCACCACCAAGCTCTCCCAACCTCCCACCTCCTCCCTTCCAAAACCCTCAGTTTGTTTCTCAGAGTCCACAGACTCTCATGCTTCATCTCCCCCTCCAATTTCCCCCAACCTACTTGTCTCCATCTCCCCATGTCCTCCATGTTATTCCTTATGCTCCATAAATAAGTGAAACCATATGATAATTGACTCTCTCTCCTTGACTTATTTTACTCAGCATAATCTCTTCCAGTCCCATCCATGTTGATACAAAAGTTGGGTATCCATCCTTTCTGATGGAGGCATAATACTTCGTAGTGTATATGGACCACATCTTTCTTATCCATTCATCCATTGAAGAGCATCTTGGTTCTTTCCACTTTGGCAACTGTGGCCATTGCTGCTATGAACATTGGGTACAGATGGCCCTTCCTTTCACTTCATCTGTATCTTTGGGGTAAATACCCAGTAGTGCAATTGCAGGGTCATAAGGCAGCAGAATTACCTCACACCAGTCAGGATGGCTAAAATCAACAACACGAGAAATAAGAGTGATTGGTGAGAATGTGGAAAAAGGGAACACTCTTGCCTTTTTTTTGGAATGCAAAAAGGTGCAGCCATTCTAGAAAACAGCATGGAATTACCTCAAAAAGTTAAAAATAGAACTCCCCTATGATCCAGCAATTTCAATGCCAGGTATTTATTCAAAGAATACAAAATACTAATTCAAAGGCATACATGCATGGAATGTTTTTAGCAGCACTATCCACAATAGTCAAACTATGGAAACAGCCCAGGTGTTAGTCAATAGGTG
Source organism: Mustela nigripes (assembly GCF_022355385.1). Taxonomy (NCBI): domain Eukaryota; kingdom Metazoa; phylum Chordata; class Mammalia; order Carnivora; family Mustelidae; genus Mustela; species Mustela nigripes. The sequence continues at coordinate 11,250,359 of NC_081558.1, read as the reverse complement.
AATGATAAAGAAGATGCGGGTGATATATATATCCATGGAATATTACTCATTCATAAAACAAAATGAAATTTTGCCATTTGCAATGATATGGATGAAGCTAGAGAGTATTATGCTAAGTGAAAGGAGTAAGTCAGAGAAAGACAAGTGTCATAAGGTTTTGGTCGTATGTGGAATTTAAAAAACAAAACAAATAAGAATAGGAGAAATAAGGGCGCCTGGGTGGCTCAGTGGGTTAAGCCGCTGCCTTCGGTTCAGGTCATGATCTCAGGGTCCCGGGATCGAGTCCCGCATCGGGCTCTCTGCTCGGCAGGGAGCCTTTTTCCCTCTCTCTCCCTCTGCCTGCCTCTCTGTCTACTTGTGATTTCTCTCTGTCAAATAAATAAATAAAATCTTTAAAAAAAATAGGAGAAATAAAAGAAAGGAGAAAAAGCAGGAAAGAGACTCTTAACTACAGAGAACATCCTTCTGGTTACCAGAGGGGAGGTGGTGGTGCGTGGATGACATGGGAGATGGGCATTGAAGAGGGGACTTGTGATGAGCACCTGGCATGGTATGGAAGTGCTGAATCACTGTATTGTACACTTGAAACAAATATTACACTGTTGGTTAACTAACTGACACTTAAAGAAAAACTTTAAAAATGAAAAATAAAGGTTAAAATAAATAAAAGAAGGCTTGAAAACTTTTATGTTTTTTTTTTTTTCTTTTCTTTTCTTGTAGTCACCACCACTACATGGAAGCAGACAATGGTACAGGAATTTCAGAGTTTCTTCTTCTGGGGTTTTCAGAGGACCCAGAACTGCAGCCCCTCATATTTGGGCTTTTCCTCTCTATGTACTTGATCACTGTGCTTGGAAACGTACTCATCATCCTGGCTGTCAGCTCTGATTCCCACCTCCACACACCCATGTACTTCTTCCTGGCCAACCTGTCCTTTGTGGATATCTGTTTTACCTCCAGCACCATCCCCAAGATGCTGTGGAACATCCAGACTCAGAGCAAAGTCATAACTTATGCAGGTTGCATCACACAGATGTATTTTTTCATACTTTTTGCAGACTGGGATGACTTTCTCCTGACTGTAATGGCCTATGACCGCTTCGTGGCCATCTGTCACCCCTTGCACTACACGGTCATCATGAAACCCCAGCTCTGTGGACTGCTGATTCTGGTGTCTTGGGTCATCAGTGTTCTGAATTCCTTGTTACAGAGCTTGATATTGTTGCGGCTGTCCTTCTGTGCAGAAGTGGAAATCCCCCATTTTTTCTGTGAACTCAACCAGGTAGTTGGGCATGCCTGTTCTGATACATTTCTTAATGACATGGTGATGAATTTGGGAATTCTGCTGCTTGGCGGTGGTCCCCTTGCTGGGATCCTTTATTCATATTTTAAGATTGTTTCCTCCATACGTAGAATACCATCAGCTCAGGGCAAGTATAAAGCATTTTCCACCTGTACATCTCACCTCTCTGTTGTCTCCTTATTTTATTGTACAAGCCTGGGAGTGTACCTTAGCTCTGCAGCTACCCAGAGCTCCCATGCAAGCGCAGTAGCCTCAGTGATGTACACGGTGGTCACACCCATGCTGAACCCCTTCATCTATAGTCTGAGGAACAGAGACATAAAGAGGGCTCTGAAAAGAATCACTGGGGTTCCAGTAATGTAAAGGCCAATGGTTCTTTGGTTGAAGAAGTGCCCGTGATTTCAGGTCTCACAGTCTCATAGCTAGGAACTACTATTCTTTTATCCAACTAGGAAAGTGGAATCTGCACCTTCTGTTTTTTTCCTGGAATTTCCAATTCTTTGAGTTCAAGTTTTCCACACATTTAAGTAACTCACTTATTAACCTTCTGTTCTGTGTGATGTCAACAGTATTCTACTTTTCCCACTTTTATACAATCCCAATATTTTCCTGAACCTTGTCACAAATGCCTGGGAATTTCTGTATCTTACATGGTACAAGTTGGATTTCTTAAAAACAATTTCATTTCAAATGATTTATATCATGCCAAGTAAATTTTCCCTAGATTTCCCAAAAGAATAGTCATGAGTTGCATTCTTCATTTGGAAGTAACTACATTTGACCACTAAGTCTTTCACGTAAAATATTTGTAGATGAAAAAACAAAACCATAGGTTTCACCTTGAGTCTGTCAGGCTTTTTACATCATATCCTCAATCCTCTTCCTGGTAAGGAGGACTCTAATACTGTTCTGTTTAAGTCTCAGGCTCCTGGCAGGGATGCTCAGGCTAGGAAAGCCCAGGCACTCTCCCACACCCCTGTGCTTGGGGACATTCCCACAGATGCTTCCCTGACCAGAGCCTTTGCTCTGGCTGGACCAGACCTTGGGTTCTTACTGTGACTGCAAGACACAACTCAGCAACACCCATCAGAGAACTCCAACAAAACCAGGATTATCAATCACAGGTCCTAGAGTGCATGAGGGATCTCGAAGGCCATTCAGGTAGGTCTCAGAGGTGGACAGATCCTTTGAGAGGGAGAGGCAGAGCCCCTCTGAGGGATCAACCTTTATTAGGATCCATGGCCAGAGTGGTTAGGAGTTTGTGGATTCACACTTTATTGGAGATTTTTATATGATTAGAATTTGAGTGCAAAATGGGGAAAGTCAGTGTCAATCATGTGTCAATATGGAGGTTACCCAGGGCTTTTTGAAGAGGTCCTTCAGGACTGGGCAGCACAGCACAAGGGCTTATCTGGTAATTGTGTCCCACACTGGATAGTGAGGTTACTCAACCTGATTGCCTTTGAAATGCATGCCTCAGAAATCAAAAGCTTCAGGTCAGGCACTTACATTATGACCAAAATGTTAAAGTCAGGCAATTACTCAACAAAGAAACTCTTGTTTTTTTGAACCTGTTTCCTGCTTTTATTCTGTCAGTCTGCTCCCTGTCCAGAAAGCCTACCACAGACACTGCAAACTCAGATGTTCAAGTTTGTATCTCCTGGTGGAGCACGATGGAAAGACAAGTTCAAACAAATAGATGGGCCACGTATATTCTTGGTGTCAGGATAACCTAAATATGATGATGCAAAATTTCAAAACCTTCTTCTTATAACAACACAAGCAGTTCTTTTTTTTTTTTTTTTTATGATTTCCTATCTTCTACGTTGGGCATTGTTCATTCTTTGGGAAAGAGTACTTTGAGTATACAATCAGCACCAGATACTGATTTAGAGCAGGCATGCCCAAGGTGAATTGCCTTAATTTAATTTTATTTTTCCCATACCCTTATAGACACTTTGCTTTCTTTTTTGTTAGGAGAGATATTGTCCATCCCTGTTCAGTGTGAATCAGCTATGCCAGTGCTGTAGAACTTACCCTCAGCCATGCTTTTCTAGACTCCTACCTTTCAACTGTATCACTGAAGTCTAATAGTATATAACAAGCAGCACCTATTTAAAGTATAAGCTTGACATTTGTGGTGAACACAGTGTAACATAAAGAGTTGTCGGTTGGACCACTAAGTTGCACACCAGAAACAAATGTAACTTTTTGTCAGCTACACTTCAGTAAAAAATGTTTTTTTTTTAAAGTATACTGTTTTATGCAGAGAGGACATACCAAACAATTATGTGTCTATATAACTCCAGAAAGTGCACACTAAGCTTTAACTACTTTGTTCCATAACTTATTAAAATTTAATGCCCCGAGCCTCAGTTTTCTTATTTCTGAAGATAATATGGGGATAATAAAACTAATTTCAGAGAGATATTGTGACTAATAAACAATGGAGGTGTGTTCATATTTTTTAGATCTCTACAAAATTCTTCAATGGGGAGGTGTATGTAATGTGCATTTTTATACATATGGGTGCTCATATGCACACACATAGACCCATTATTGTTGATCTTTTCTGTTACAGATAAACTTGAAGGAAATTGGGAGAGGATAAGAATGAAAATAATGAATATTTAGATTAGTGAAAGTTAAAGTATGTAAAAAATTAGACACAAAGATTTAAAAGAGAAGAAATCGCCTTAAGGATTCACTTTTTCTATGTTAATAGCTGCAAGTCAGCATGGCTCATGGCATGGGAAATTTTCTGTACCAGCTGCTGGGGTTGAAGAACTCGAAAGTGACCTCAGATTCCTTTTTCTTATCGAAGTAGGACATCAACACAGTATAACCTTATCCAAGAGAATATAAATAAATAAAGCCAAAGCTGAATTATTTCCCTTGAACAAAGTGTTATTGGATTAATGTCTGGATTAGATTGTTGTATGGTTGTAACAAATGACCATGCTGCTGATTGAAAACAAATTTGTTTATTTTCTGATAGTTCTGGAAGTCACAAGTCTGAAATAGGTCTCCCTGGGCTAAAGTCACTCTGTCTGTAGAGAAGAGTTCATTCTGGAGGTCTGGGGAGAAGAGGTTTTCTCACCTGTTCCAACTGTAGAGCCACCTTTAAACCCTGACTCATGTGCCCTCCCTTTATCTTCAAAGTCAGCAACATAACATCTCAAAATCTCTATGTGACTCCAAATCTTCTACTTTCCTCTTCCACAGTTGGAGGACCCTTTTGATCTATCAGGTCCACCTGGCTAATCAGAATAACTTTATGCTAGGGTCAGCTGACTAGTAATGTTAATACCATTTGCAACCTCAATTCTCCCATGCCATGACACAAGACATATCCACAGATTCTGTAGATTAAGATGTGGAAATATTTGGTGATTTTATTCTGCCTACTAAAAGTCCTTTTCAGAGGTATGCTTGATGTCATCTCAGGAGCCCACACTTTGGAGAATCAAACACAAAATTTGTTTTGGTCTCTAAGGTGAGTACTTAGACTTTTCTCTCCAAACCACACATGAAGAGGGTCACATCACTCATTTATTAGCATCCCAAAGCTATAAAAGGTAAAGCACACCCTCAACTAAATAAATTCAATATCATCTCAAAGTTAAGGGAAAGTGCCAGGAGGTTAGAACTCTGGAAGGTAGGTAATGTCATGAGAAAGAGGAATACAGAACTGGATTCACCTGACTTCTAATCTGGTCTCCCAGGAGAAGAATCAGCAGGACAAGTTTCCTTTCTCTCCAGACCAGTGCCACAGGGGGAACACAGTGCTCTGAGGTGGGAGTCACAATAGAAACAGTGCCTAATGAGCAGACATAGAGAGCTCCAAGTGTCTCATCTGCTGCGGAACCTCAGCAAGTGAAGCCTTGGACTGGACAGGACATGGTTTTTGCTTTTGTGTTCCTAAGTCTGGCTGTGGGACCCATGCTTCACTGCTTCCTGCCATTCTGTCTGGGAACAGAACTTTGGTCTTCATAATCAACCATCCAGAGAAGAATTGGGACTTCCACACAGAGACTTACATTTCATAAATCCCACCCAGGTGAGTCTCAGATCTCAGCAATTATTTAGGAGAGGACCAGAGAGAATGAAACCAGAGAACATTTTCTGAGGTCACCTGAGACTTGGTACATTCATTTATAATTAATTTATGTAGTGTGCTCAAAAGAGAAGTGTCTGTTGGATCCAGCAACACAGGCATCATTGATGACAATATGTGGTGGGAATGGAAGACTCATTGGATGAGACAGGGGAAGGGACTGGGGGACCTAATGTGGTTCCAGTGAAATTAGAACATATCAAAGGGGTTTTCAGCAGGGGAGCAGGAAAACAGAGTGTTGAGATCTGAGGCATATGCAGAGAACATTTTAAGACGTGGTGTTTTTTAGCATGTTCTGCATTTATAGAAAGCCCCAGATTCATGCAGGTAACTATTCCATTGCAACAGCAGTTCCTGAGACATGAATTTCTCAGCATCTTCTGTCAAGGTGAGTATTCACATAAAAACTTTGTGTTTCATATGCAAAAAGGGGTGTGCTCACTAGCTTCGCTTCGTAATGCTTCATTATCAAGAGATGTGTAAATGATGGTGACATTTATGAAAAGAAGAGAAAACTCAACCAAATCTGTTCATTGGTGAAAATAACTCATTTACTCACAGGGAGGAACTGTACTGTAAGCTTATTGCATGTAGTGACTAATGCTGTCTGCCACCCTAGACAGCAAGGTGGATGGATACTGCTATCCCCACTATTTGAGTGAGGACATTCACATTTGGAATGGATTGGTTGTCTCTCCAAAGTTCAAGCATCTTATATATGGAAGAACTGATGTTCAAAACCTGGTTTTCTGATTCCAAACCTTTTGCACTTAAAATCATTAGGAAGTCTTTTATTATTTCATCTTTAAAAATTCCCTTCTATTGTCCTACATTGTGTGCTACACTGTGTATTTTCTTTTGTAAATTGCAAGTTTATTCCCTTTGCTTGTTTTTCTAGAGGGATAGTCAATCAGTAAAATGTCTTGATATCATAAAAATACCAGTCTTTTCTTATTTAGATATATTGTTACTTTCCTGCTTTGTTAATTATTCTGGGCATCAGGGCATGCTGACTGGGGCTGGAATGGTGCCAGAACCAGGGATGCTTTCTGCTCATCACAGTCTCTCAGGGACCCCCTGAGCTTATTAGGTCTCTTTTGACCCTTGTGTCAATTTCTTTCCTGTATTTTTGAACCTCTTTTATTTAAAAAATTTATTTCTTTTCAGCTTAACAGTATTCATTGTTTTTGCACCACACCCAGTGCTTCACGCAATCCGTGCCCTCTCTAATACCCACCACCTGATTCCCCCAACCTCCCATACCCCGCCCCTTCAAAACCCTCGGATTGTTTTTCAGAGTCCATAGTCTCTCACCTCCCCTTCCAATTTCCCCCAACTCCCTTCTCCTCTCCATCTCCCCTTGTCCTCCATGCTATTTGCTATGCTCCACAAATAAGTGAAACCATATGATAATTGACTCTCTCTGCTTTACTTATTTCACTCAGCATAATCTCTTTTTTTTAAAATTAAATTTATTTATTTTCAGCATAACAGTATTCATTATTCTTTCACCACACCCAGTGCTCCATGCAATCCGTGCCCTCTATAATACCCACCACCTGGTTCCCCCAGCCTCCCACCCGCCCCCGCCACTTCAAACCCCTCAGATTGTTTTTCAGAGTCCATAGTTTCTCATGACTCACCTCCCCTTCCAATTTCCCCCAATTCCCTTCTCCTCTCTAACTCCCCATGTCCTCCATGCTATTTGTTATTTTTTATGTTTATTTAAATACAGGACACAGTATGAGCATATCAAAATGGAGCCACATGTTTCCTTGTCTTGGGGAGGCTTACTAACTAGAATTTAAGTACCATTTACACATTCTTCAGGATGAAGATAATCTGATTTTGACAGCTTTCCTTATACCATTTCTTTCACCATTATTGTGGCTGGGGGTGAGAAAGGCATGATAGTAACACAGTGTCAGGAGACCAGAGTGCCCTGTGTGTGTGTGTGTGTGTGTGTGTGTGTGTGTGTGAATGATTATTATGGGGCATGAACAGTCCTCAGGGCAATAGTTCTGAGTTCAGATAATCCAACATGTGACCCTTAAATGCCAGAATGTTAATGAACAGATGAAAATAATGAAGGGATCTATGTCTATTCAAAGAATACTATGGAACAAAATTAATAAAATACAAAGAACACCATCTGAAGGAAGGACTCCCTGTGTCTTGAAGTCCCATCAGAGGCAGGAAAGCTACCTCCTTCCTCAACATTCTCTGCCACCACCTCTCATCTCTCTCTCTCTTGCTCATTCCCTCACTACACTGACTACAGTTTGAGATTTGCATAGCTGAGGTAAGTGCCTTCTGCAGGGTCTTTGCTCTGTTATCCCTGCTGGTCACCCACCTACCCCTGACATCCTCCTGCCTCCTGCTTAATCTTTCTGGAAGTGTCTGTTAAAATTTCACTATCTTGGCATGTTTTCCTGAATTTTTATTAAATTGAGGAGAAGGGGGGCGCCTGGGTGGCTCAGTGGGTTAAGCCGCTGCCTTCGGCTCAGGTCATGATCTCAGGGTCCTGGGATCGAGCCCCACATTGGGCTCTCTGCTCAGCAGGGAGCCTGCTTCCTCCTCTCTCTCTGCCTGCCTCTCTGCCTACTTGTGATCTCTCACTGTCAAATAAATAAATAAAATCTAAAAAAAAAAAAAACGAGGAAAAGGGAGTTGGGGGAAATTGGAAGGGGAGGTGAATCACGACAGACTACGGACTCTGAAAAACAATCTGAGGGTTTTGAAGGGGTGGGAGGTGGGAGGTCGGGGTTCCAGGTGGTGGGTATTATAGAGGGCACAGATTGCATGGAGCACTGGGTGTGGTGCAAAAATAATGAACACTGTTCTACGGAAAATAAAAAATAAATTAAAAAAAATGTGTAACCCCCTGAAAAAAAAAAAAACAACAACAAAAACGTAACATTCTCTCCACCCACTCTGTTTTGTACCTACCTATTTTTTCCTTCACAGAACCTGTCACTGTCTGACATTACATATTATTTTTTATTTTATTATGTATATTCTTTCTCCATTATTGGACTGTATGGACTTTTTTTCCATCCATGTTTTTATTTAAATTCCACTTAGTTAACATACAGTGCAATAGTAGTTTTAGGTGTAGAATTTAGTGATTTAACCCCACCATAAACACTGAGTGCTCATTAGCACAAATGCCTTCCTTAATACCCATCATCTATTTCACCCATCCCCCACCCAACTCCCTCCAAAACCCCTCAGTTTGTTCTGTATATATAAGAATGTTTCCTATTTTACCACAGTTTTTTTTTTTTCTCCCACTCTGTTAGTTTGTTAAGTTTCTTATATTCCACACATGAGTGAAATCATATGGTGATTGTCTTTCTCTGGCTGAGCAATATTCCAATGTGTGTGTGTGTGTGTGTGTGTGTGTGTGTGTGTGTATGTATATATAAACTCTTTTTTATCCATTCATCAGTTGGTGGATATTTGGGCTTTCTCCATAGTTAGGCTATTGTTGATAATGTTGCTATAAGCATTAGGATTCACGTACCCCTTCAAATTAGTATTTTTCTATGCTTTGGGTAAATATCTAGTAGTGCAATCTATAGTATGGGAGAAGATACTTGCAAGTGACATATTTCATAAAGAATTAGTAGCCAAAATCTATTAAGAACTTATTAAGCTCAACACACTCCCAAAAATAAACAAGTTAAGAAATGGGCGAAGGCAGGAATAGACATTTTTCCCACAAACAACGTAACAGATGACTAACAGATACATGAAAAGATGCTCAACATAACTCATCATCAGGGGAATATACATCAAAACTATAATAATATATAACTTCACACCAGTCAGAATAGCTAAAATTAAAACATGGGGAAAAAAAAACAGGTATTTTATTTTATTTTATTTTATTTATTTTTTTTTTTTTTGCTTTCATACTCTATGAATTTAATAGTAAGTGCACTCTTGTTAAGTAAAAAAAAATATATCATTATAATGAAACTGTTGACTCAAAATGAATATTCATCACCTTTGTCAGAGATCAGAAGAATCAAGGCAACCACAGATGAAATTGAAAACACACAGGTGCATT
>NC_081558.1:11220420-11230864 GCF_022355385.1 Mustela nigripes | reverse complement strand
TGGGACTGGAGGAAATTATGCTGAGTGAAATAAGTCAAGCAGAGAGAGTCAATTATTATATGGTTTCACTTACTTGTAGAGAATAAGGAATAACACAGAGGACATTGGGAGAAGGAGAGGAGAAGGGGTTTGGGGGAAATTGGGGGGGGATGTGAACATGTGGGACTGTAGAGTCTGAGAAACAAACTGAAGGTTTTGGAGGGGTGGGGGGTTACATGAGCCTGGTGGTAGGTATTAAGGAGGGCACATATTGCATGGAGCACTGGGTGTTGTGCATAAACAATGAATCTTGGAACACTGGAAAAATTAAGTTAAAAAAAAAAAAAACAGAAATAGGGAAAAGTAACTTGCTAGAGATGTCAGGGATATCATCCACCCCAAGTCAATGCTTTAAAGGACAAAAGGGACCTACTCAGGATCATTTACTCAATCTTAAACAGGAGAAAATGTTCACTCAGGGGTGGGATAAGGTACTCAGAGTTTAGATCTCTGAAAAGCAGAAGTCATAGAAAAAGAGTAAGAAAAACTGACTTCACCTGGCTTAACATCTGGTCTCCCATGAACAGAAATCCAAGAGGAAAACTTTCCTTTCTGTCCACTCTAGTGTCCCACAGGGAAATCATGTGCCTACAGGTAGGAGGAACCAGAGGGAAATGTGTTTAATGAGCAGACCAAAGTAACTGAAATTATGTCCTCTGCTGCAGTCTCACAGCATGGGCAACTTCGTAAGGGACAAGACCTGGTCTTTTCTTGTGCAGTCCTAAGTCTGGGTGGGGCACTGAAGACTGATTCATTTCTGCTCTCTTGTCTGGGGACAGAGCTTCATACTCCATCATCTATCGACCAGGCAGGTATTATTGATTTTCATGTAGAGACCTTCTCTGAGACCCTATCAAGATGAGTTTTACTGCCTATTAGCGACAAGGCAAGAGAAGATAAGAAAGTGAAAGTCAAGAGCATTTACCTGAGGTCATCTGAAGGCCAGTCAAGCCCAAGCCAGATCTGAGAGTTTTCTGTGGTTATTTGCTGGCTTGATTAAGAAATTTACTGGTTGATTCATGTATATACTTATTATGTTAAAAATAGAAGTGAGCATGGAACTCCAAAAGGCAAGGTTTAATGTTTGCAAGTAATAATAATAAGGGAAACCCAATTCTGTGAGGGATAGGAAGCATAAAAGTAAAACATGATACCAAGGATCTTTGCAATTAACCAGAGTAGAAAAGTCAAGTATTAGCTGTGGAAGGATATACAGTGAAGTGAGTATACAGTGAAGTGAGGATACGTCTTTTCATGTTTAAGATGGGATATATGAGACTACATTTCTATATTGAGAATAAAAGTCCAGATGAAAGAATTCTCACAAATATGTCTATGAAGAGCTGCCCATAGAACATACGTATCACAGACCTCCTTTCTCGAGTAGTCAAATGAAATTTTTTACAAGGATTATGTGAAAAAGTGTACGTTAATGAGCTTCCTTTACAATTACCTCATTACCTGTGAGCCACAGTATGTGCTGGGTTGGCTAGTCACACACTTTATCTCTTGAAAATTGTCTGTGGGAGTCAGATTGGTTTTATTTCTGTTTTTTTTTTTAATTGCATTCTTTCAAGCAAAGTATTGCTCTTTATTTCACCAATTTGGCTACTTGCCATTTTTTTCTTTTTAAGTATGTGTAGATGTATTTGTGCAGAATGTATGAGTGTTTAGATTTTGAGTTTTAGGTCTCTGAGTTAGTCATAATATATTCCCTATACTGATTTTCTACTTTTTGTTTGTTTGTTTTGCTGGAACAATTGATATTGCCATAATATTCATCACTTGTTCATACTTTTTTCCCAAAGACTAAAAATGAATGTCCTTCTGCATATTTATTGCTCACAAATTGCCCTCTTTATCCAACTTGTGTTCACATCTCCATATACCTTATTGTTTCTTTTTCTTTTTATTATTGGCTTTATTTCTAAAATAGAAATGCCATCATTTGAAAGGAATTCTTATTATATTTGACCATGAATCACCTTTACCTCCCACAAGCACTCTTTCATCTGTTTCTGTGAGATGAAACTAAAACTTTAGATACTGCTTCTCTCCACGTTAAAAACGTCTTCAAATTCTTTCCTAAGTCCTTGGCAATCTAATTTATATTTGAATAGGCACAGGAAAAACAAGTCTTTTGCTGTCTGCTGATAATAAAAATGCCCAAATGTTGTGAAATTTTGGTTTATTCTTTTTACTCATTTTTCTCTTGTGACAGTCACTCTGTAATGTGTTTCACATCATAAAGAAGTCACTACTTTGTGTTGTGGACAAATTAAATTTATCTCTCATTATTTTTGCTGGGTATAAATGGGTTGTAACCAGAAGGGGATGACATGAGCACCAAAGAAGATTTCCTTCCTTTCAGTATCTCAGGTCAACTGAGCTTATTAGATCATTTTATTCTTTATGTCCATCTAATTTCTCCCTTCCTCTATCAGTCTCTACCTCTCTATTAAACAGAATTTTTTTCTGATGTTATTTTTGTAATTTATAATTTAGATTTAACTTAATTTAATGAACATATTGTGCATTATTAGTGTCAGAGTTAGAATTTAGTGATTCAGCAGTTGCATGTAACACCTAGGGCTCATTCCATCCAGTACCCTCCTTAACGACCATCTCCCAGTCACCTCATCCCCTTACCCACTCCCCTCCTGCAACCCTAAGTTTCTGCCCTATATATAATCAAGCCTCTTATGGTTTCCCTCCTTCTCTGTTTTTACCTTATTTTATTTTTCATTCCTTTCCCCTATGTTCTTCAGTTTTATTTCTTAAGTTCTACATATAAATGAAATCATATGGTATTTATCTTTTTCTGATTTATTTTGCTTAGCATAATACATGCTAGCTCCATCCACATCCTTGCAAATGGCAAGATTTGATCCTAATGACTGAGTAATACTACATTGTGTACATATACCACATCTTCTTTATCCACTCATCTGTGGATGGTCATTCTCTTTCCATTTTTGCCTATTGTGGACATTGCTGCTATAAACACTGAGGTGCATGTGCCCCATTGAATCACTATGTTTGTACCTGTTGGATAAATGCCAAGCAGTGCATGGTAAGGTCACTCTTTTTTGAACTTGTTGAAGAACCTCCATACTGTGTTCCAGAGTGGTTGCACCAGTTTGCATTCCCACCAACAATGTATTAGGGTTCCCCTTTCTTCACATCCTCGCCATCAACTGTTTCCTGAATTGTTAATTTAAGCCATTCTTACTGGTTTGAGGTGGTATCTCATTGTGATTTTGATTTGTATTTGCCTGGTGATGAGTGATGTAACCACACATTTTTCATGTGTCTCTTAACTGTTTACAATTGTATCAAAAACTATAAGATATCTAGGAAGAAACCTAACCAAAGAGGTAAAATATCTTAGTTTAAAAATTGTAGAATACTTTTGAAAGAAATTAAGGAAGGCACATGGAAAATATTCTATGCTCATGAATTGGAAGAACAAATATTGTTATAATGCCTATGCTACCCAAAACAATCTACACATTCAAAGCAATCCTTATCAAAATACCACCAGCATTTTTCACAGAGCTAGGACAAATAATCTAAAATGTGTATGGAACCAGAAAAGGTCCTAAATGTTGAGCACTTTTTTTTTAATGTTTCTTTACACACAGGTCAGAAAGTGGCCATTCCAAAATGGAGCCCCAAGATGATTTGTCCCTGGGAAGCTACAAATAGGAATTTCTGGGTCCTAGTTTTACATTCTTTATGGGAAAGGTAATTTGATATTCCTAAACAGTGTGTTAGAGTAGGTGGGGAAGAGGTGAGAAGGACGTAGAAGTAATACACACCAATAGGACATGGTGTGCTGTGTTGCATGTTTGTGACACTGTGTGTGTGTCTGTGTATGTGTGTGCACGTGTATGTGGGCATCTTAATGAGTGAGAGGAGTCCTCAGAGAAGTGATACACAGGGTCCTCTATTTCAATGTGAACTTTATAATACACAGGCAAAACTCAATCACCATATGATACTAAGGAGGGATAGTCAACTGACAGGACCCTATTGCAACAATTATAAAGTGCAAGAGGTACATAGTGGGGACAAGGAATTCTCTGTGTCTTGAACTTCAAGCAGCTGTGAGGCCACATGATTCTGTGAAATTCACTGCCACTACCTCTCATCACTCTCCCTTCTTGTCCATTTCCCTTAGCACACTGGCTTCTTTCTGAACTTTGATTTTCTAATGGAAACATTGCCTCAAGACCTTTTCCCATATGAGGAAGACCTCCCTTCTTCCACCTTCTCTTCCATAGGTCTTTGTTCAAAGGTCACCTTCTTAGCTAAACTTGACTGAATACTCAATATAACATATAACACATTCTCTCCCTTAATCAGCTTCTGTTCTGTTCATATCATCTCTCCCCACATCATTATTATTTAATCTTTATATATGCATCTAACCTATCACCATTATTGAATTGTAGGGACATTTTCTTTTCAACACTCTGCTTTATTACTAGAGTTTCCAAAGCATGGTCAATGCGCTATATAGTCCTCCAATGCATAAAATATTTTCTTCCTAAAATGGTAAAATACCTGACTTTTGGGGGAATGTCTGATGTTATGAAGAAAATTCCTAATCAGAGAGGAACTAGGGATGCTCTTAAGGGGCTCAAATCCATTCACAAAATATTGCAATTAGTTTCTTCACTGCAAATATAAATTGTTTCATTTCCACAATCTGAGGAAGGACTATTTGTGTGAAAATTAGCTCTGTTATTTTCCCCTGTTCTGGTAGTCAACTGCAACACATGGACCCAGGAAACAATACAAGAATTTCAGAGTTCCAGCTTCTGGGATTTTCAGAGAAACCAGAACTGCAGCTCCTCATATTCGGGCTTTTCCTCTCCATGTACCTGATCACTGTGACTGGAAACATGCTCCTCATCCTGGCTGTCAACTCTGACTTCCGCCTCCACACCCCCATGTACTTCTTCCTCGCCAACCTGTCCTTTGCAGACATCTGCTTTACCACCACCACCATCCCAAAGATGCTGCGGAACATCCAGACTCAGAGCAAAGTCATAACCTATGCAGGCTGCATCACACAGATGTATTTTTTCATGCTCTTTACAGGATTAGATATCTTTCTCCTGACTGTGATGGCTTATGACCGCTTTGTGGCTATCTGTCACCCACTGCACTACACAGTCATCATGAGTCCCTGTCTTTGTGGACTTCTGGTTCTGGTATGCTGGATACTGAGTGTCTTTCATTCCTTACTACACACTTCCATGGTGTTGAGGCTGTCCTTCTGCACAGAGGTGGAAATCCCACACTTTTTCTGTGAACTCAATCAGATGATCCAACTTGCATGTTCTGACACATTTCTCAATAACATGGTGATATACATTGCAGCTTTGTTTTTGGCTGTTGGTTCCTTCATTGGGATCCTTTACTCTTACTCTAAGATAGTTTCCTCTATATCTGAAATATCATCAGCTCAGGGAAAGTATAAAGCATTTTCCACCTGTGCATCTCACCTCTCAGTTGTCTCCTTATTTTATTTTACATGCTTAGGAGTGTACTTTACATCTGCAGCTACCCAGAGCTCCCATTCTAGTGCAGTAGCCTCAGTGATGTACACAGTGGTCACACCCATGCTGAACCCATTTATCTACAGCCTGAGGAACAAGGACATAAAGTGTTCTCTGATGAGATTCTCTGAGATGGCGGCTCTAAAATGGACAACTTTCCTGGAGCTGAAGAAGCGCCCGTGATTGCAGGGCCCAAAGCCTGTGCAAAATGTTGAGATCCCTTGATCAGATTGTGAAAGTGAAACATACATCTTCTATTTTTTTTTCCTGTAATATATACTTTTTTTTTTACATCTCTGCATAATTTATGTAACTCACTCTATTAAGATCTGTGATAACTCTGATATCCAAGAGATTTTCCCTTTTTCATTTTCCTACTTTCTCAATGTCATTCCTAACCTTGGATATGAAATATTCGGACATTCTGTCTTACTCAAGGGATTGCATATATGTGTTAAGAATAATTTCTTTTGCATGTAGCACTGGGTGTGATGCATAAACAATGAATACAGAAAAAAATAAAAAAAAATTCCTTCACAAATAAAACATCATAGTGACTATTTTTTCTTTTATGGGACACCACAGCTATTGCAAGTGTATAACAGAGAAAATTCTGAGACCACTATACTTCATTTTTTTTTCCTTAATATCTTTTCAGTGCTCCAGAATTCATTCTTTATGCACAACACACAGTGCTCCATGCAATATGTGCCCTCCATAATACTCACCACTAGGCTCATCCAACCTCTCACTCCCCACCCCTCCAAAACCCTCAGATTGCTTTTCAGAGTTCATAGTCTCTCACTGTTCATCTCCCCCTCCATTTTCCCCCAACTGCCTTCTCCTCTCCATTTCTCCCTGTCCTCCATGTTATTCCTTATGCTCCATGAACAAGAAAAACTATAGGATAATTGACTCTCTTTACTATGTTTCACTTTTGTGGATTTTATTCCTTTGTATATCACTACCTTAATTGCTTTTCCTAAGAATGCAAACTTCACCATAATGGTGGTTATAGCAGATCATGGGATTTTTCTACACATTAGGATCCTGTTGTTACACAGCTTGTGTCCACCATGCCTACCATAGTGACTTGCAAAAAAATGATAATAAAATACATGTCTCCAGGTACAATCTTCCCACAAGATGAATATGCATAAAAAGAGGCCTTAGAATCAAACTTGGCTTTAAGGATGATAAAGCAAATACTAAAGCATCCATTAATTGCTGTGAAAAATAGTTCTTTCTCAGGAACTTCATGTATTCATTGAATTACGGTATATCAAAGCCATTTGTAAAGTGTGTTCATTAAGATGAAAGACCAGTGGCATCTTTGGGTTTTTATTATATTATTTTCTGGATTCTGGTTGAAATTTTCATGTGCTACACACAAATGTGATTCCTGGGGCACCTGGGTGAATCAGTCAGTTAAGTGTATGCCCTCAGGTCTGGTCATAATCCCGGGGTTCTGGGTTCAAGCCTTGCATTGGGCTCCCTGCTCAGCAGGAACCTCATAACTTGAAACCAGCTGCCAGAGATATTCTTTTGGTATAGATCATGATATATCTTCTTATGTCTCAGGCTGATTTCATGGGTGTTCAGAGTGGTCTGGTAGATATCCAGCTCAATTCAGGGGACTGGTTGAAGTAGGATCCCCTAATCCTCCACCATCTTGACCTCCTCCCCTGCTGGCCATCTGTATGTCTTCATTGAAAAATATCTCTTCAGATCCTCTGCCCATTGTTTAATCAGATTGTTTGTTTGTTGCTATTAAGTCATATGACTTCTTCATACATTTCATACATTTGGAATATTTACCCCTTAGATACATGATTTGCAAATATTCTCTGCTATCTAGGAGTTTGCCTTTTCATTTTCATGGTTTCATCTGTTGTGCAGAAGTACTTACTTTGAGGTAGATCTTTTTAGTTTTGCTTTTTTCCCTTGCTTTTGGTGTCAAATCCTAAAAATCATTGCCAAGACCTTTATGTTTCCTTTTAGGATTTTTAAGGCTTCAAATCTACATTGAATTCTTTATTCCATTTTGAGTTAATTTTTGCCTTTGGTATAAAATAGTGGTGCAGTTGCATTATTTATTTATTTATTTATTTATTTAGCACGTGGCTGTCTAGTTTACCCAACACCACTTATTGAAAGACTGTTCCTTCCTTCTTATAGATTCTTGACTCCTTTGTCATAAACCTGTTAACCACCTATCCGGGTTTATTTCTGGGCTATCTATTCCATTCCATTGACCTTTGGGCATTTCATGCTGCTTGAGTTACCAGAGCTTTGTAATATAGTTTGAAATCTGGGAGGATGATGGCTCCAGGTTTGTTGTTCTTTCTCATGGTTGCTTTCATTATTTGGGGTCTTTGTGATTCCATAAAAATTGAAGGAGTGTTTGCTCTATTTCTGTAAAATATGCCACTGGAATTTTGACAGGGATTACACTGAACCCACAGATTGCTTTGAGCAGTAGGGATGTTGTAAGAGTATTAATTCTTCAAAATAATGAACATGGAATATCTTTCCTTTCTTTTGTGTCTTCAGTTTCTTTCAGCAATGTCTTATAGTTTCCATTGTACAGATGTTTCTTGTCCTTTTTCAAATGTACTCATATATTTTATTTTTGTTAACATAATTGTAAATGAGATTTATAAAAATTTTTCCTTTGTGATATTTTCATTTTAGTGTATAGAGTTGCAATTTAGTATATAGAGTTGCAATTTTTGTATATTGACTTTATATCTTGCTGAATTCATTGATTAGTTATAACAGATTTTTCTTTTAAACAATTAATTGAATTACAATGATATACAAGAAACTAAACACATATAAAGTGCAAACTATTCTGAATTAAAGTAATCATACAAAAAGTAAGAGTACATGACATCCGGGAAATACAGATGAAAACAACAGTGTGATACCACCTTAAACCAGTCAGAATGGCTAAAATTAACCATTCAGGAAATGACAGATGTTTTCAAGGATGTAGAAAAAGGGGAACCCCCCTTGATGGGAATTCAAGCTTGTGCATCCATTCTGGAAAACAACATGGAGGTTCCTCAAAAAGTTGAAAATAGAGCTACCCCATGACCCAGAAACTGCACTGCTGGGTATTTACCCTAAAAATACAAATGTAGGATCTGAAGGGGTATGTGCACCTGAATGTTTATAGCAGCAATGTACACAATAGGCAAACTATGAAAAGAACCTAGATGTCCATCAATAGATGAATGGATAAAGAAGACGTGGTATATATATACAATGGAATACTTAGCAGTAATCAAAAAAAAAAAAAAAAAGAAAGAAAGAAATCTTGTCATTTGCAATGACATGGATGAAAGTACAGGGTATTATGCCAAGCCAATAAGTCAATCAGGAAAGACAGTTATCATAGGATTTCTCTGATATGAAGAATTTGAGAGGCAGAGGAGGGGTCATGGGAGGAAGGGAGGGAAAGATGAAACAAGATGGGACTGGGGAGGGAGACAAACAATAAGAGACTCTTAATCTCAGGAAATAAACTGAATGTTGCTGGAGTGGTGGGGTGGGGAGGGATAGGGTGGCTGAGTGATGGACATTGGGGAGGGTATGTGTTATGGTGAGTGCTATGAATTGTGTAAGATTGTTGATTCACAGACATGTGCCCCTGAAAGAAATAATACATGATATGTTAATAAAAATTAAGAGTACATACTGCCTGAGTCCATTTATATATAATTCAAAAAATTTCACTTATTTGTGGAGCATAACAAATAGCATGGAGGACATGGGGAGTTAGAGAGGAGAAGGGAGTTGGGGTAAATTGGAAGGGGAGGTGAACCATGAGAGACTATGGACTCTGAAAAACAATCTGAGGGTTTTGAAGGGGCGGGGGTGGGAGGTCAGGGTACCAGGTGGTGGGTATTATAGAGGGCACGGATTGCATGGAGCACTGGGTGTGGTGCAAAAATAATGAATACTGTTATGCTGAAAATTAAAAAAAAAAAAAAAAAAGGGAGAGGGGAATCCAGGGGAAATTCATGAATCCTAAATAGGGTCTCCAGCCTTCTAGAAGCACTTTGTTTTTGGGGCCCACATATTTCTTGAGAAGTGAAAGGGGAATGAAGACAACCCTGATATATTCTGAATAAAACCCAGTTCCTAAGGAGGGAATGTTGATAAAAAAAAAAAATTTCACAAAACTTTTAAAGATTTGTTATATAATTGTAAAAAAAAAGTAATAAATCTGAAACTTCTGTTTCCTTATCTCCAATGCAGGTGGATGTTGTCAGGAATAAATACAGTATTTAGAAATTGTTGGTGAGTCTAAGAAGTGTTTCATAGGTAAGAGCTTATGCACATATATGTATGTGTGCGTTACTTCCTACAGATACCTTCTTTTTTTTTATTAATTATTTTTGTTAGCCTATAATGCATTATTTGCCCCAGGGGTACAGGTCTGTGAATTGTCAGGCTTACACAATTCACACTACTCATCATATCATGTACCCTCCCCAATATCTACAACCCAACTGCCCACTCCACAACCCCTCTCCCCACAGCAACCCTCAGTTTCTTTTGTGAGATTAAGAGTCTCTTATGGTTTTTCTCCCTCCTGATCCCACCCATCTTGTTTCATTATTCCCTTCCCTACTCCCTATGTACAACACAGACTCAATAATCCTATCTCTAATGTTGAAAGGAAATCTGAAAGAAATTTGGAGAGGATAGAAATAAAAGACCAAATGTTTGAAATAACATGAAATTAAAAGAATATATGTATTTACACTCAAAGACAAAGGAAAATGGAATAACTTAATTTTAGTTATGAATTCTTTTTTTTTTTT
>NC_081558.1:11200351-11220020 GCF_022355385.1 Mustela nigripes | reverse complement strand
ATCATGGACGGGACTGGAAGAGATTATGCTGAGTGAAATAAGTCAAGCAGAGAGAGTCAATTATCATATGGTTTCACTTATTTGTGGAGCATAACAAATAGCATAGAGGACAAGGGGTGTTAGAGAGGGGAAGGGAGTTGGGGGAAATTGGAAGGGGAGGTGAACCATGAGAGACTATGGACTCTGAAAAACAATCTGAGGGTTTTGAAGGGACGGGGGGTGGGAGGTTGGGATACCAGGTGGTGGGTATTATAGAGGGCACGGATTGCATGGAGCACTGGGTGTGGTGCAAAAACAATGAATACTGTTATGCTGAAAATTAAAAAAAAAACAACAATGAAATACTGTTATGCTGAAAATAAATTTTAAAAAATTTAAAAAATAAATAGGAATGTAATATATACATTTATCCAATAAAATTGTTTTGGAGTAAGTAATTATATTATGTTCTCTCAATTAATTAATTTGTCTACTCTTGGGTGGAGGTATTTTGTATTGAAATCCAACATTACTTGGAAGTAAAAAAAAAAAAATAAAATCATTATGAAGCTTCTTCTCCAGTGCTGAAATGGAATGGAAAAAGTGAATTTAGCATTGCTAAAATATAAATGTGACTTACTTACTTTATGTACTTGCTTATTAAAGATTTACTTATTTATTTTGGAAAGAGAAAGTGTATGCATGCACCAGCATGGGGAAGGGCAAAAACAGAGGGAGAGAATCCTTAAACAGTGTCCCCTCAGTGGGGACACTGAGCATGGAGCCTGACATGGCTCCATGAATCCATGCTCTGAGATCATTCCTTGAGCAAAATCAAGAGTTGGATCCTTTGTTTCCTTTGCCTTGGGAGACATATCTTGAAAGAAGTTGCTGTGGCTGATATCGAAGAGATTACTGCCTATGTTCTCCTCTAGGATTCTTATGGATTCTTGTCTCACATTGAGGTCATTTATCCATTTTGAGTTTATCTTTGTGTACAGTGTAAGAGAATGGTCTTGTTACATTTTTCTACATATAGCTGTCCAGTTTTCCCAGCACCATTTATTTAAGGTTCTGATTTTTCCACTGTATATTTTTTTCTGTTTTTGTCAAAGATTAATTGACCATAGAGTTGAGGGTCCATATCTGGGCTCTCAACACTGTTCCACTGGTCTACGTGTCTGTTTTTATGCCAGTACCATGCTGCCTTGATGATCACAGCTTTGTAATAAAGCTTGAAATCAGGTAACGTGATGCCCCCAGTTTTATTTTTGTTGTTCAACATTTCCTTAGTGATTCGGAATCTCTTCTGATTCCATACAAATTTTTGGATTATTTGCTCCAGCACTTTGAAGAATACCGGTGGAATTTTGATCAGAATGGCATTAAAAGTATAGATTGCTCTAGGCAGTATAGACATTTTAACAATGTT
This sequence comes from Mustela nigripes, assembly GCF_022355385.1. NCBI lineage: Eukaryota > Metazoa > Chordata > Mammalia > Carnivora > Mustelidae > Mustela > Mustela nigripes. The sequence continues at coordinate 11,218,609 of NC_081558.1, read as the reverse complement.
TATTCTACTGATCCAAAAGCATGGAATGGTCTTCCATCTTTTTGTGTCTTCTTCAATTTCTTTCATGAGTGTTCTGTAGTTCTTCAAGTACAGATCATTACCTCATTGGTTAGGCTTATTCCCAGGTATCTTATGGTTCTTCGTGCAATAGTAAATGGAATCGATTCTCTAATTTCCCTTTCTGTATTTTCATTGGTGAAAAAATAATGAATACTATTATGCTTAAAATGGATAAATTAATTTAAAAAAAAGAAGATTTGGACCCTTAACTGACTGAGCCACTGAAGTGCCATTTTATTTATTTTTAAAGTGATCTTTATGCCCAATGAAGTGCTTGAAATCACAGCATTAAGATCAAGCATTGCGGGGGAGGAGTCAAGATGGTGGAGAAGTAGCAAGCTGAGACTACTTCAGCTAGCAGGAGATCAGCTAGATAGCTTATCTAAAGATTGCAAACACATACAAATCCATCGGCAGATCGAAGAGATGAAGAATAGAAATTCTTGAAACAGAAAAACAACCACTTTCTGAAAGGTAGGACTGGCAGAGACGTGAATCCAAAGCGACGGGAAGATAGACCCCGGGGGGAGGGGCTGGCTCCTGGCAAGCGGCAGAGGAATGGAGCACAAAATCAGGACTTTTAAAAGACTGTTCCACTGAGGGACATCACTCCAGAGGCTAAACCAGGGCAAAGCCCACACGGGGTCAGCATGGCCTCAGGTCCCGCAGGGTCACAGAAGGATCGGGGGTGTCTGAGTGTCGCAGAGCTTGCGGGTATTGGAATGGGAAAGCCGGCTACAGAGACAGAGCCGACAGTAAGCTCACAGCTTGGTGTTACCTTGAAACAGCCACAGGCATGGTGAGCTCAGAGCATGGCCGGAGGTCAGCAGACGGGAATAACTGGGCACTGTTCTTTGAAGGCGCACTGAGGAGTGGGGCCCCAAACTCTCGGTTCCTCCAGGCCGGAGACAAGGAGGCCGCCATTTGTATTCCCATCCTCCGGAACTCTACGAAAAGCATTCAGGGAACAAAAGCTCCAGAAAGCAAACCCAAGTGGATTACTCAACCCGGCCCCTGGTAAGGGAGGTACCATTCCGCCTGGGGCAAAGACACTTGAGAATCACTACAACAGGCCCCTCCCCCAGAAGATCAACAAGAAATCCAGCCAAGAACAAGTTCACCTACCAAGGAGTGCGGTTTCAATACCAAGGAGAGCAGCAGAATTCCAGAGGAGGAGAAAGCAAAGCACGGAACTCATGGCTTTCTCCCTGTGATTTTTTTTAGTCTTGCAGGTAATTTAATGTTTTTCTTTTTCATTTTTTTTTCTCGCCTTCGAGTAAAATTTATTTTTAACTTTTACCCTTTTCTTTTTAACGTTTTTTAACTAGTTTATCTAATATATATATTTTTTCTTTTTTATATTGTCCTTTATTCGTTTTCTTTTTTTTAAATTCTTTTTTTCTTCTTTTTTTCTTTCTTCCTTTTTGAACCTCTTTTTATCGCCTTTCTCCCCCATCAAGATTTGGGATCTCTTCTGATTTGGTTAAAGCATATATTCCTGGGGTTGTTGCCACCCTTTTAGTATTTAAATTGCTCCTTCATATACTCTTATCTGGACAAAATGACAAGACGGAAAAATTCACCACACAAAAAAGAACAAGAGGCAGTACCGAAGGCTAGGGACCTAATCAATACCGACACTGGTAATATGTCAGATCTAGACTGCAGAATGACAATTCTCAAGGTTCTAGCCGGGCTTGAAAAAGGCATGGGAGATATTAGAGAAACCCTCTCGGGAGATACAAAAGCACTTTCTGGAGAAATAAAAAAACTAAAATCTAACCAAGTTGAAATCAAAAAAGCTATTAATAAGGTGCAATCAAAAATGGAGGCTCTCACTGCTAGGATAAATGAGGCAGAAGAAAGAACTAGTGATATAGAAGACCAAATGACAGAGAATAAAGAAGCTGAGCAAAAGAGAGACAAACAGCTACTGGACTACGAGGGGAGAATTTGAAAGATAAGTGACACCATAAGACGAAACAAAATTAGAATAATTGGGATTCCAGAAGAAGAAGAAAGAGAGAGGGGAGCAGAAGGTATACTGGAGAGAATTATTGGGGAGAATTTCCCCAATATGGCAAAGGGAACGAGCATCAAAATTCAGGAGGTTCAGAGAACGCCCCTCAAAATCAATAAGAATAGGCCCACACCCCGACACCTAATAGTAAAATTTACAAGTCTCAGTGACAAAGAGAAAATCCTGAAAGCAGCCCGGGAAAAGAAGTCTGTAACATACAATGGTAAAAATATTAGATTGGCAGCTGACATAACCACAGAGACCTGGCCGGCCAGAAAGAGCTAGCATGATATTTTCAGAGCACTAAAAGAAAAAAACATGCAGCCAAGAATACTATATCCAGCTAAGCTATCATTGAAAATAGAAGGAGAGTTTAAAAGCTTCCAGGACAAACCAAAACTGAAAGAATTTGCAAATACCAAACCAGCTCTACAAGAAATATTGAAAGGGGTCCTCTAAGCAAAGAGAGAGCCTACAAGTGGTAGATCAGAAAGGAACAGAGACCATATACAGTAACAGTCACCATAAAGGCAATACAATGGCACTAAATTTATATCTCTCAATAGTTACCCTGAATGTTAATGGGCTAAATGCCCCTGTCAAAAGACACAGGGTATCAGAATGGATAAAAAAAAACAAAACCGATCTATATGTTGCCTCCGAGAAACTCATTTTAAGCCCGAAGACACCTCCAGATTTAAAGTGAGGGGGTGGAAAAGAATTTACCATGCTAATGGACATCAGAAGAAAGCAGGAGTGGCAATCCTTATATCAGATCAATTAGATTTTAAGCCAAAGACTATAATAAGAGACAAGGAAGGACACTATATCATACTCAAAGGGTCTGTCCAACAAGAAGATCTAACAATTTTAAATATCTATACCCCCAACGTGGGAGCAGCCAACTATATAAACCAATTAATAACAAAATCAAAGAAACACATCAACAATAATACAATAATAGCAGGGGACTTTAACACTCCCCTCACTGAAATGGACAGATCATCCAAGCAAAAGATCAGCAAGGAAATAAAGGCCTTAAACGACACACTGGACCAGATGGACATCACAGATATATTCAGAACATTTCATCCCAAAGCAACAGAATACACATTCTTCTCTAGTGCACATGGAACATTCTCCAGAATAGATCACATCCTCAGTCGTAAATCAGGACTCAACTGGTATCAAAAGATTGGGATCATTCCCTGCATATTTTCAGACCACAATGCTCTAAAGCTAGAACTCAACCACAAAAGGAAGTTTGTAAAGATCCCAAATACCTGGAGACTAAACAGCATCCTTCTAAAGAATGAATGGGTCAACTGGGAAATAAAGAAGAATTGAAAAAAATCATGGAAACAAAAGATAATGAAAATACAACGGTTCAAAATCTGTGGAACACAACAAAGGCAGTACTGAGAGGAAAATATATAGCAGTACAAGCCTTTCTCAAGAAACAAGAAAGGTCTCAGGTACACAACCTAACCCTACACCTAAAGGAGCTGGAGAAAGAACAAGAAAGAAACCCTAAGCCCAGCAGGAGAAGAGAAATCATAAAGATCAGAGCAGAAATCATGAAATAGAAACCAAAAAAACAATAGAACAAATCAACGAAACTAGGAGCTGGTTCTTTGAAAGAATTAATAAAATTGATAAACCCCTGGCCCGACTTATCAAAAAGAAAAGAGAAAGGACCCAAATAAATAAAATCATGAATGAAAGAGGAGAGATCACAACTAACACCAAAGAAATACAAACTATTCTAAGAACATACTATGAGCAACTCTACGGCAATAAATTTGACAATCTGGAAGAAATGGATGCATTCCTAGAAACATATAAACTACCACAACTGAACCAGGAAGAAATAGAAAGCCTGAACAGACCCATAACCAGTAAGGAGATTGAAACAGTCATTAAAAATCTCCAAACAAACAAAAGCCCAGGGCCAGATGGCTTCCCGGGGGAATTCTACCAAATATTTAAAGAACTAATTCCTATTCTCCTGAAACTGTTCCAAAAAATAGAAATGGAAGGAAAACTTCCAAACTCATTTTATGAGGCCAGCATCACCTTGATCCCAAAACCAGACAAGGATCCCACCAAAAAAGAGAGCTATAGACCGATATCCTTGATGAACACAGATGCGAAAATACTCAACAAAATACTAGCCAATAGGATTCAACAGTACATTAAAAGGATTATTCACCACGACCAAGTGGGATTTATTCCAGGGCTGCAAGGTTGGTTCAACATCCGCAAATCAGTCAATGTGATACAACACATCAATAAAAGAAAGAACAAGAACCATATGATACTCTCAATAGATGCTGAAAAAGCATTTGACAAAGTACAGCATCCCTTCCTGATCAAAACTCTTCAAAGTGTAGGGATAGAGGGCACATACCTCAATATCATCAAAGCCATCTATGAAAAACCCACCGCAAATATCATTCTCAATGGAGAAAAACTGAAAGCTTTTCCGCTAAGGTCAGGAACACGGCAGGGATGTCCATTATCACCACTGCTATTCAACATCGTACTAGAGGTCCTAGCCTCAGCAATCAGACAACGAAAGGAAATTAAAGGCATCCAAATCGGCAAAGAAGAAGTCAAATTATCACTCTTCGCAGATGATATGATACTATATGTGGAAAACCCAAAAGACTCCACTCCAAAACTGCTAGAACTTGTACAGGAATTCAGTAAAGTGTCAGGATATAAAATCAATGCACAGAAATCAGTTGCATTTCTCTACACCAACAGCAAGACAGAAGAAAGAGATATTAAGGAGTCAATCCCATTTACAATTGCATCCAAAACCATAAGATACCTAGGAATAAACCTAACCAAAGAGACACAGAGTCTATACTCAGAAAACTATAAAGTACTCATGAAAGAAATTGAGGAAGACACAAAGAAATGGAAAAATGTTCCATGCTCCTGGATTGGAAGAATAAATATTGTGAAAATGTCTATGCTACCTAAAGCAATCTACACATTTAATGCAATTCCTATCAAAGTACCATCCATCTTTTTCAAAGAAATGGAACAAATAATTCTCAAATTTATATGGAACCAGAAAAGACCTCGAATAGCCAAAGGAGTTTGTGAGAAATGCTGAACTGGGCCTACCAGTACTTGCTAAAGTGGAGTCTGCATTTAAGCTAGAATCCTAGGTGAATCCTATGCAATTTGAAGTTGGGAAAATGCTGGTATGAAGTATATTTTCTCACATTTTCATTTGACCTTTAAACAGGTTCATTATTTGTGTTGGGGATTATTCTGCTCATTGGAAGTGTTTAGCAGCATCCCTCAGACATTGGCATCTATGCCCAGACATTGGCAGCTATGCACCTCTGGTTGGGACCACTGGCACAGAGTTTGAAAAGTGGGAGCATCCTGAGAAAATGCAATCAACACCTTTCCTCTCTGCAATGATAATTTCGAGAAATCACTAAATTCTTCAAGCCCCCTGTCCCTATGGGGAATAGAGTTCACACTACTGCTTCCTTACAGAATTAACTTCTGGAAAAATTAAATCAGGCAATTCCTATAAGGTGCTAAACTTTAATCATAGTGCAGAAAAACTAAATGTATCTCATATTTAACAAATATTTTATTGTGATATTTCAAGTCATAGATCTGAATTTGTGATAAAATTGTAAAATTCTTCATTGTTTTGGCAAAATTGTCATGAATGCCAGGAATGTAGTGTCCAAGGTTTTATGTTAAAAGAACAAACTTTGGGGCTCATGGGTGGCTAAGGTTTTAAGCATTTGCCTTTGGCTCAAACATGATCCCAGGGTCCTGGGATCCAGTGCTGCATCTTGCTCCTTGCTCAGCTGAGAGCTTGCTTCTTCCTCTCTCACCCCCACCCCCCAATTTGTGTTTTCTCTTTTTCTGTGTCTCTTGCTGTCAAATAAATGAATAAAATCTCAAAAAAAGAACAAATTTTGCATCTCTGTTGAAAAAAGCTAAAGTAACTTTCTAAAGAAATCAGGGTTATCATTCATCACAAGTCAATGTTTTGAAGGACAAAGGGACTTAGCCAGGACCAATTTCTCAGTCTTAAACAGGAGAAAATGTTCACTCAAGACTGGTGCTGGGAGTTTAGATCTCTGAAAGGAAGAAGAAGGTATAGAAAAGATGTAAGGAAAACTGACTTCTGACTTATCACTGGTAACAGTAGTAGTAGTAACTAGTAACAGAAATTCAACAGGAAAACTTTCCTTTCTGTCCACACTAGTGCCCCACAGGGAAATCATGGGCCTACAAGATGGAGGAACAAGAGGGAAATATGCCTAATGAGCAGACAAAAGCAGCTATAAATACCTTCTCAGCTGCAGTCCCACAGGGCGGAGAACATTAGAATTGACAAGACCGGGGCATTTCTTGTGCAGTCCTAAGTGTGGATGGGGTACTGGAGTTTGACCCATTCCTGCTCTCTTGTCTGGGGACAGAGCTTCATTCTCCATCATCTTCCAACCAGACAGGTATTTTAATTTCCATGTAGAGACATTCCTCTTAGAGACCCCATCTAGATGAATTTTACTGCCCAGTAGGGACTGCAGAAGAAGGTCTAGTGAGTAGATGTTTTAGCTGAGGTCACCTGAGGGCTAGTCCAGTACCGCCCAGCCCAGAGCTGAGAGTTTGCTGTGGTTGTTTTCTGGCTTGATTAAGAAATTTATGATTGATTCATTTGTGTATTTATGATGTTAAATAGAGAAGTGAATAGTACTCATAAATGCAAGGTTCTGTGCTAACCACTAAATCATAATAATGGAAAACCAGTTAAATGGGACATGGGAAGCATAAAATTAGAATATGGGACCAAGGATCTTTTCAATTAACCGGAGCCAAAAAGTCAAGTATTAGCTGTGGAGGGATATACAGTGAAGTAAGAACATGTCTTTTCAAGTTTAAGTCAGGGTGTATTAGATTACATTTCCAAACTGAGGAGTAAATCCAGACAAAAGAATTCTCCCAGACATATATATGCAAGAGCAGTACATGAAACATACATATCACAGTACCTCCTCTCACAAGCGTTCAAATGAAATTTTTTTACTTGTATTATATGAAAAATGGTTTGTCAATCAGCTTCCTTTACAATTACCTCATAACCTGTGAGCCCGAACATGGTCTGGTTTAGCTAGTCACTCACGTTTTCAATTGAAAATTGTCTATGGTGTTTGTATAGTGGGATCAGAGTAGTTTTATTCCTAGGTTTTTTTGGGTTTGATTTTTTTTTTGGATGTTGTTGTTGTTGTTGTTGTTGTTGTTGTTGTTGTGTGTATGTGTGTGTGTGTGTGCACTTTCAAAAAAGAATTGTTGTTTATTCCACCAATTTTGCTATTTGCCATTTTGCTTTTTTTTAATTTATTTTTAATTTTCAGCATAACAGTATTCACTATTTTTGCACCATACCCAGTGCTCCATGCAATCCGTGCCCTCTATAATACCCACCAACTGGTACCCCAACCTCCCACCCCCCGCCCCTTCAAAACCCTCAGATTGTTTTTCAAAGTCCATAGCCTCTCATGGTTCACCTCCCCTTCCAATCTCCCCCAACTCCCTTCTCCTCTCTAACTCCCCATGTCCTCCATGCTATTTGTTATGCTCCACAAATAAGTGAAACCATATGATAATTGACTCTCTCTGCTTTTTAAAGTATATGTAGATGTATTTGTGTAGAATGTGTGAGAGTGTATGTTTTGTGTGGTTAAGTCTGTGACTTGGTCATAATGTATCCCCTCCACTGCTTTTTCTAGTGTTTTTTTTTCTGAAAGAACTTGTCACCTTAATATTCTTCACTAGTGAATTCCTGTTTCCAAAATGGAAAGTCAATGTACTTCTGCATATTTATTGCTCACAAATCATCTTTTATACATATTTCCAATTATTGTTTATGTCTCTGTATGCAGAGACATCCTCTGGCCTTTAATTATTTGGTCTATTTCTAAAATAGAAATGCCATCACTTGGAAGGCTTTCTCTTTTACATTTGACCAAGAGCCACCTTCACCTTCCATAAGCACACTTGTCCCACATATATTTATATGAGATAAAACTAAAACTTTGGATACTGTTTCTTCCCACACTAAAATACATTTTTATATTCTTTTTTATTCTCAGGGTGCTTGGCTGACTCAGCTGGTTAAGCAACTGCCTTAAGCTCAGGTCATGATCTTGGGGTCCTGGGATGGAGTTCCACATTAGACTTCCTGCACAGCAGAGAGCCTGCTTCTCTTTCTTCCACTCTCCCTGCTGTGCTCTCTCTCCCTGTTTCTCTCTCTCTCTCAAACAAACAAATAAATAAGTAAATAAATAAATGAATGAATAAATAAATAAAATCTTTAAAAAATTATTTTATTCTCAATGAGAATAAAATAAAATATTCTCAATGAGACCTAATTCCTGATTCATCCAATACAATTAAAAGAGCATCTTCTCTGTGCCTGAAATTTGGTTTCCTTTTGTTTTTACAGGAAAACATGTTTATTATATTGAAGATTGCCAAAATGAATCCAGTATCTAAAGATAAACAAATTCACTCTATAATTGCATATATAAGATACATAGACATGGATTTCTAAGAACTTTGTGTTATATCCTTGTATTTACGGTCTTAGACAATTTTCTTATTCATCCATGTTTATTTTGTGGAATTACTGCTCCTCTAGGTCATGTTTCAAGTTAGTTATCTAAACTCTCCTCGAATTTGTTGAATGTGCTTGTACTGAAACTGCTCTCTTTAACCTGGTTTTATCTCTTCTGTCATTCTTTGTATTTCATAAGGTCTCATTTTCTTGAATTTGTTGCGATATAAGTACATATACAATCACTTACATAAAGAGAAAGATGGACAGTGCAGGTGAAGTTGTTACTTCTTTGGTCCTTATCTTAGAGTGATAGGCAAGAGTGCTGTGAGATAAATGTGAGTATAAGATAATGTCTTCAGGTATGTCACATGAGCAGATTTCAAGTAAGAGGATAGATTTGCACAGGGTGTCTAGGGTTCTATAGAGTATAGGCCTTTGCTAGTTGGACAAGGAACAGAACTGTGAGTAGCGGTGCTCAATGGACTTGTCAAGAAAGTGACTAAAACCCAAAGGCTAAGAATGACAAATAAACACAGAAGAATGTCACATAAGAAAGGTGATAAAAGGGCTCACTTCATTCTCTATTGGACGAAATAAAAACCAGTGGGTTAAAAAAATATGGAAAACGTATGAAGACATACAAATGGTATCAGACATATGAAAAAATATTCATTATCACTAGCCATCAGGGAAATTCAAATTAAAACCACATTGAGATGCCACCTTACACCAGTTAGAATGGCCAAAATTAGCAAGACAGGAAACAACATGTGTTGGAGAGGATGTGGAGAAAGGGGAACCCTCTTCCACTGTTGGTGGGAATGCACGTTGGTGCAGCCCCTTTGGAGAACAGTGTGGAGATTCCTCCATAAATTAAAAATAGAGCTTCCCTATGACCCTGCAATTGCACTCCTAGGTATTTACCCCAAAAATACAGATGGAGTGAAAAGAAAGGCCATCTGTACCCTACTGTTTAGAGCAGCAATGGCCACAGTCGCCAAACTGTGGAAGGAACCAAGATGCCCTTCAATGGACAAATGGATAAGGAAGATGTGGTCCATATACACTATGGAGTATTATGCCTCCATCAGAAAGGACCGAACCCAACTTTTGTAGCAACATGGACAGGACTGAAAGAGACTATGCTCAGTGAAATAAGTCAAGCAGAGAGAGTCAATTATCATATGGTTTCACTTATTTGTGGAGCATAACAAATAGTATGGAGGACAAGGGAAGATGGAGAGGAGAAGGCAGTTGAGGGAAATTAGAAGGGGAGGTGAACCATGAGAGACTATGAACTCTGAAAAACAGTCTGAGGGTTTTGAAGGGGTGGAGGGTGGGATGTTGTGGGAACCAGGTGGTGGGTATTATAGAGGGCACGGATTGCATGGAGCACTGGGTGTGGTGCAAAAACAATGAATACTGTTACGCTGAAAAAATAAATAAATTTAAAAAACATGGAAACGCACAGGAGAAAATAATTCTACTTTTTGTGGTCTGGTAATTAAAATTCCTAATTTTGTGCAGTGTAGATTTATTCTCTTCACTCATTTTTCTCTCTTGATATTCAATTTGTAAGGTGTTTCACCATAAAGATGTCATTACCTTTGTTTTTTGGGCAATTTATTTTTGCACTTTTATTAATTTTGCTGGGTACAATTGTGATCTAACTAGGATTGGATGCCACCAGCACCAAGAAAGCTTTCCTGCCTTACAGACTCTCAGGACAACTGAACTCATTAGGCCATTTTGCTCTTTATACCCATCTCATGTCTCTCTCCCTCCATATATTTCTCCGTCTTTCCTCTCTCTTTCTTTCTCCATTTATTGAACACAATTATTATACGTTCTTTACACACAGGTCAAAAGGTGTCCATTCCAAAATGGAGGCCCAAGATAATTTGACCATGGGAATATAGAGACAAGAATTTCTGGGTACTATTTCTATGTTCCTTGAGGTAAAGTTTACATACATTTTGTGTATGATATGTATCCATTCATATCCTAAGCAGTGTGCTGGGGCAGGTGGCGGGTGTGGTGAAAACGGCATAGAATAATACACATCAGGAGGGGATGATATGCTGTGTTCTGTGTATGTGACAATGTGTGTGTGTGTTTGTGTGTGTGCATGAGTGTGTGTGTAGGGGGACCATGATGAATGAGAGCATTCCTCAGAGCAGGGATACACAGGCTCCTCTATTACTAGGTTACCCATATAATACACAGGCTGAACTCAATTAATAGATGATATGAAGGCAGGATTTTCAGGACACTATTGTAGTTACTATTGTAACTGGATTCATAAAGTGCAAGAGGTACATACTGTGGATGAGGAAGTCCCTGTGTCTTGAACTTTAAGCAGCTATGAGGCCACATGGTTCTACAAAATTCTACAAAATTCACTGCCACCATCTCTCATCACTCTCATTTATGACCGACCCACACAATACGCTGGCTTCCTCCTGAGCCTTGATTTTCTGACAGAAGCAGATCCTCAGTGCCTTTGAGATGACTGCTCCCTCTGCCAGGAAGACCTTCTGTATTCCACTTTCTCTTCTTTGAAGTGACTGTTCAAAATTACCTTCTTAGCCAGTCTTACCTGAACACCCACCATAACACCCCATTCACTGTCTCCTTTAACCTGCTTCTTTTTTTTTTTTTCATAGCGTCTGTCCCCATCTCACGATTGTTTAGTCTTACACTTGCTTCCATCCTATCACCATCCTTGAATTATAGGGATTATTGCTTTTCAGCACAGTCTACTTAATGCCTAGGTATTTCTGAAGCATCGTCAACACTCTAGATTTCCTAAAATGTATGAGATAATTTCTTATTAAAACTGTATAATAACTGACCTGTTGGGGAACAGAGGAAATCTTATGTTTGGATGGAAATTCCTAATCAGAGAGGAACTAGGGATCCTCTCAAGGGGCCCAGATCCATTCACAAAATATTGAAATTAATTTCATGATGGAAAACATAAACTGTAGTTTTTCCACAATGTAAGCAATGCTCATTTCTGTGAAAATTAATTTTGTTATTTCCCCTAGAGTGGTAGTCACCTCCACCAATGGACCCAGGAAACAATACAGGAATGTCAAAATTTCTTCTTCTGGGATTATCAGAGGACCCAGAACTGCAGACCCTCATATTCGGGCTTTTTCTCTCCATGTACCTGATCACTGTGTTTGGAAATCTGCTCCTCATCCTCGCTGTAAGCTCTGACTCCCACCTCCACACTCCCATGTACTTCTTCTTGGCCAACCTGTCCTTTGCAGACATCTGTTTCACCTCCACCACTGTCCCCAAGATGCTGATAAACATCCAGACACAGAACAAAGTGATCACATATGAAGGCTGCCTCATCCAGATGTATTTTTTCCTACTCTTTTCAGGATTAGATGTCTTTCTCCTGACTGTAATGGCTTATGACCGCTTTGTGGCCATCTGTCACCCCCTCCAGTACATGGTCATCATGAACCCCTGGCTCTGTGGACTGCTGGTTCTAGTGACTTGGGGCACAAGTTTCCTGCATTCCTTGTTAGAAACCTTAATGCTATTGCGGCTGTCCTTCTGTACAAAGGTGGAAATCCCGCACTTTTTCTGTGAACTCAATCAGATGATCCAACTTGCATGTTCTGACACCTTTATTAATAATATGGTGATGTATTTTTCAGCTATGTTGCTGGGTGGTGCTCCCCTCACTGGGATCCTTTACTCTTATGCTAAGATAGTTTCCTCCATATGTGGGATCTCATCAGCTCAGGGCAAGTATAAAACATTTTCCACTTGTGCATCTCACCTCTCAGTTGTCTCCTTATTTTACTGTACAAGCTTAGGATTGTACTTTAGTTCTGCTGCTACCCAAAGCTCCCACTCAGGTGCAGTAGCCTCAGTGATGTACACTGTGGTCACACCTATGCTGAACCCCTTCATCTACAGCCTGAGGAACAAAGACATAAAGAAGGCTCTGATGAGATTCTTAGGGATTGCAGCTCTAAAAGGGTAAATAATCTTGGGGCTGAAGAAATTCCTTGATTGCAGTGTCCAAAACCTTTGAGTCAGAAGTTGTGACTTTTTATATCGAGGGTGCAAGTAGAGCTTGTTTCCTTAATTTATTTCCTAGAATTTGTTTGTTTTTGATTTTGATGTCTCATACAATATATGTAACTTATTTTGTTAAGCTTTGTGATATGTCTGATACTCAAGAAATTTTCTCTTTGTCATTTTCCTATGTATCAAATACATTTCTCAGCTTGGATATGAAGAATTGGACATTGTCACTTATTCAAAAGACTACACAAATGTGTTAGGAATAATTTCTTCTCAAATAAAATATAGCATAGTGATTATTTTTTCTTTTGATTGACTGAATAGTACTTCTATGGGAAAGCTGGTCTTAGGCACCACAGCTATTTTTGTAACAATCTGAGATCACAGGGTGGAGTTAAGATGGCAGAGAAATAGCAGGCTGAGACAACATCCGATAGCAAGAGATCAGCTAGATAGCTTATCAAACCATTCTGAACACCTATAAATCCAACAGGAGATCAAAGAGAAGAAGAACAGCAATTCTAGAAACAGAAATTCGACCACTTTCTGAAAGGTAGGACCGGTGGAGAAGTGAATCCAAAGTGACGGGAATATAGACCGTGGGGAGAGGGGCCAGCTTCTGGCAAGCAGCGGAGCAATGGAGAACAAAATCAGAACATTTAAAAGTCTGTTCCACTGAGGGACATCACTCCAGAGGCTAAACCAGAGTGAAGCCCACACGGGGACAGCATGGTCTCAGATCCCTTGGGGTCACAGAAGCATCAGGGGTGTCTGAATGTCCCAGAGCTTGCAGTTATTAGAGCAGGGAAGCCAGCTACAGAGACAGAGCCAAGGAGTGATCTCTCAACTTGGGGTTACCTTATCATGATCCATGGCATAGGTCACTGCTCTGTGAGCTGGGACCCCACAAGACCCAGGGAGACTCCCCTAGAAGAGCTCCAGAATCTGCAGTGTTCAGAGACTCAAGGTGGGGCTGTGTGCCAGAGACAGAGATGCTTGGTCACAGGTTGGGTGATCTCAGAGTGCAGATGGAGGCCAGGGAAATGGGAGTGATTGAACACTTTTCTCTGAGGGCACACTGAAGAGGGGGGCCCCGAGCTCTCGGCTCCTCCAGCCCAGGTATTGGGAGGCCGCCATTTTCATTCCTGTCCTCCAGAACTCTACAGAAAGTGTTCAGGGAACAAAAGCTCCAGAAAGGGAACCTGAGCTGATTACTTAGCCTGGCCCCTGGTAAGGGTGGTGCAATTCCACCTGGGGTAAAGACACTTAAGAATCTGAAAAACAATCTGAGGGGTTTGAAGTGGTGGTGGTGGGAGGTTGGGGTACCAGGTGGTGGGAATTATAGAGGGCAGGGATTGCATGGAGCACTAGGTGTGGTGAAAAAATAATGAATACTGCTGAAAAAAAAAAAAGAATCATTACAACAGGCCCCTCCCAAGTTCAATTACCAAGGAGAACAGTGGGTTTCCAGAGGAGGAGAAAACAAAGCCTGGAATTCATGGCTTTTTTCCCGTGATTCCTTAGTCTTGCAAAGGTAACTAATTTTTTAATTTTATTTTTTCCTATGCTAATTTTTATAAACTTTTACCCTTTTCTCTTTTAAATTTTTAAACTAGTTTATCTTAATAATACCTTTCAAATAAAATCTTTTTTGAACCTTTATTATTATAGTCACATTTTATCCTTCATTGTATCTAACTTCTTTTTAAAATTTTTAAATTTCTTTTCAGCGCAACAGTATTCATTGTTTTTGCACCACACACAGTGCTACATGCAATCCATGCCCTCCCTAATACCCACCACCTGGTTCCCCCAACCTCCTACCCCCTGCCCCTTCAAAACCCTCAGATTGTTTTTCAGAGTTCCTAGTCTCTCATGGTTCACCTCCCCTTCCAATTTCCCTCAATTGCCTTCTCCTCTCCATCTCCCCTTGTCCTCCATGTTATTTGTTATGCTCCACAAATAAGTGAAACTATATGATAATTGACTCTCTCTGCTTGACGTATATTTTTGTATACACATAGTTTATTTTTTTCTAAAAAAATTTGGGATACAACTTCTTCTAATAGATAAAAATATACACTAAATCTAGCATAGGGCTTTGTTCTAGTCTCCAGCCTGAGCAAATTCTCTCCACTTTTTTTTTCTTTATTCTCCCAACCAATGTATCAATTCCTTTTTTAGAAATTAAAAAAATTATTTTTCATCTTTATAATCATATTCCATCCCTTTATTGTGTTTACCCTTATATATATATTTTTATTCTTTAAAATTTTGGGAGGTAGTTTCTTCTAAGAGACCAAAATACTCCCAATATTAAGTGGGTGAATTTGTTCTATTCATCAATCTAATATATATATATATTTTCTTTTTTTTTTCTCTTTTAATATGTTTTTTCTTTTCTAAACTTCTTTTTATCCCCTTTCATCCCTCCATGATTTGGGGTCTCCTCTGATTTGTTTAAAGCACATTTTCCTGGGGTCTTTCCCACCCTTTCAGAATTGTCTTTGCTCTTTCATATATTCTTATCTGGATAAAATGACAAGGCGGAAAAACTCACCACAAAAAATGTACAAGAGGCAATACTGAAGGCTAGAGACCTAATCAATATGGACATTGGTAATATGTCAGGTCTAGAACTCAGAATGATGATTCTCAAGGTGCTAGCTGGGCTCGAAAAAGGCTTGGAAGATATTAGAGAAACCCTGTCTGGAGAAATAAAAGAACTAAAATCTAACCATGTTGCAATCAAAAAAGCTATTAATGAGATGCAATAAAAAATCGAGGCTCTTGTTGCTAGGATAAATGAGGCAGAAGAGAGAATTAGTAATATAGAAGACCAAATGACAGAGAATAAATAAGCTGAGCAAAAGAGAGACAAACAACCACTGGACCACAAGGGGAGAATTCAAAAGATAAGTGATACCATAAGATGAAACATTAGAATAATTGGGACTCCAGAAGAAGAAGAAACAGAGAGGGGAGCAGAAGGTATACTGAAGGGAATTATTATAGAGAATTTCCCTAATATGGCAAAGGGAACAAGCATCAAAATTCAGGAGGCACAGGGGTGCCTGGGTAGCTCAGTGGGTTAAAGCCTCTGCCTTTAGGTCATGATCCCAGGGTCCTGGGATCGAGTCCCACATTGGGCTCTCTGCTAGGCAGGGAGCCTGCTTCCCTTCCTCTCTCTCTGCCTACTTGTGATCTCTCTCTGTCTGTCAAATAATTATATAAAACCTTTAAAAAATTTCAGGAGGCACAGAGAAACCCCTCAAGATAAGAATAGGTCCACACACTGTCATCTAATAGTAAAATTTACAAATCTTAGCAACAAAGAGAAAATCCTGAAAGCAGTCCAGGACAAGAAGTCTGTAACATACAATGGTAAAAATATGAGACTGACAGCAGACTTATCTGCCAAGACCTGGCAGGCCAGAAAGAACAGGCATGATATATTCAGAGCACTAAATGAGAAAAATATGCAGCCAAGAATACTATATCCAGCTAGGTTTTCATTGAAAATAGGTGGAGAGATAAAAAGCTTCCAGGACAAACAAAAACTAAAACAATTGGTAAACACCAACCAGCTCTACAGGAAATATTAAAAGGGGTCCTCTAAGCAAAGAGAGCCTAAAGGTAGTAAAACAGAAAGGAACAGAAACAATATACAGTAACAGTCACTTTACAGGCAATACAATGGCACTAAATTCATATCTCTCAATAGTTAACCCTGAATGTAAATGGTCTAAACACAATCAAAAGACACGGATATCAGAATGGATAAAAAAACAAAATGCATCTATATGTTGCCTGCAAGAAACTCATTTTAGACCCAAGACACCTCCAGTTTTAAAGTGAGGGGGTGGAAAACAACTTACCATGCTAATAATGGACATCAAAAGAAAGCTGGGCTTTCTTTATATCAGATCAATTATATTTTATTGTAAAGACTATAATAAGAGATGATTAAGGACACTATATACTACACAAAGGGTCTGTGCAACAAGAAGATCTAACAATTTTAAATATCTATGTCCCTAATGTGGGAGCAGCCAATGACATAAACAAATTAATAACAAAATCAAAGAAACACATCAACAATAATACAATATAGTAGGGGACTTTAATACTCCCCTCACTGAAATGGACTGATTATCCAAGTAAAATATCAACAAGGAAATAAAGGCCTTAAAGGACACACTGGACCAGAGAGACATCACAAATATATTCGGAATATTCCATCCCAAAGCAACAGAATACAAATTCTTCTCTAGTGCACATGGAATATTGTCCAGAATAGATCACATCTTGGGTCATAAATCAGGTCTAAATCGGTATCAAAGGATTGGGATCATTCCCTGCATATTTTCAGACCACAGTGCTCTGAAGATAGGAAATTTGGAAAGAATCAAAATACATGGAAACTAAAGAGAATCCTTTTAAAGAATGAATGGGTCAACTAGGAAATTAAAGAAGAGTTTAAAAATTTATGGAAACAAATGATAATGAAAACATAATGGTTCAAAATCTTCGGGGCACAGCAAAGGCATTACTTAGAGGAAAATATAGAGCAGTACAAACCTTTATCATGAAACAAGAAAGGTTTCAATTACACAACCTAATCCTGCACTTACAGGAGCTGGAGAAAGAACAACAAAGAAATTAATGAAATAAAAACCAAAGAAAAAAAAAACAATAGAACAACTCAACGAAACTAGGAGTTGGTTCTTTGAAAGATTTTATAAGATTGATGATCTCCTGGCCATACTTATCAAAAATAAAAGAGGAAGGACGCAAATAAATAAAATCATGAATGAAAGAGGAGAGATCACAACCAACACCAAAGAAATACAACAATTATAAGAACATATTATGAGCAACTCTTTGCCAGAAAATTTGACAATCTGGAAGAATTGGATGCATTCCTAGAGACATATAAATTACCACAACAGAATGATGAAGAAATAGAAAACCTGAATAAATCCATAACCAGTAAAGAGATTGAAGCAGTCTAAAAATCCCCTATCAGTGATGATGAACATTTTTTTATGTGTCTGATAGCCATTTGTATGTCTTCATTGGAGAAGCCGTCAGGGAGATGCAAATTAAAACCACATTGAGATACTACCTTACACCAGATAGAATGGCCAAAATTAGCAAGACTGAAAACAACATGTGTTGGAGAGGATGTGGAGAAATGGGAACCCTCTTACACTGTTGGTGGGAATGCAAATTGGTACAGCCTCTTTGGAAAACAGTGTGGAGATTCCTCCAGAAATTGAAAATAGATCTTCCCTATGACCCTGCAATTGCGCTCTTGGGTATTTACCCCAAAGATACAGATGTAGTGAAAAGAAGGGCCATCTGTACCCCAATGTTTATAGCAGCATTGGCCACGGTCGCCAAACTGTGGAAAGAACCAAGATGCCCTTCAATGGACGAATGGATAAGGAAGATGTGGTCCATATACTCTATGGAGTATTATGCCTCCATCAGAAAGGACGAATACCCAACTTTT
>NC_081558.1:11185240-11195351 GCF_022355385.1 Mustela nigripes | reverse complement strand
TGGTGATTCACAGACCTTTACCCCTGGGGATAAAAATATATGTTTATAAAAATAAAAAATTAAAAAACAAACAAACAAACAAAAACACTTCTGAAACACAAAACAAACAAAACAGACAATCATATCAAAAAATGGGCAGAAGATATGAACAGACACTTCTCCAATGAAGACATACAAATGGCTATCAGACACATGAAAATATGTTCATTATCCCTAGCCATCAGGGAAATTCAAATTAAAACCACATTGAGATACCACCTTACAAAAATTAGAAAGGCCAAAATTAGCACGACAGGAAACAACATGTGTTGGAGGCGATGTGGAGAAAGGGGTACCCTCTTCCACTGTTGGTGGGAATGCAAGTTGGTGCAGCCACTTTGGAGAACAGTGTGGAGATTCCTCAAGAAATTAAAAGTAGAACTTTCCTATGACCCTGCAATTGCACTACTGAGTATTTATCCCAAAGGTACAGATGTAGTGAAAAGAAGGGCCATCTGTACCCCAATGTTTATAGCAGCATTGGCCATGTTCACCAAACTGTGGAAAGAACCAAGATGCCCTTTAATGGACGAATAGATAAGGAAGATGTGGTCCATATACACTATGGAGTATTATGCCTCCATCAGAAAGGACGGATACCCAACCTTTGTAGCAACGTCGACAGGACTGGAAGAGGTTATGCTGAGTGAAATAAGTCAAGCAGAGAAAGTCAAGTATCATATGGTGTCTCTTATCTGTGGAGCATAACAAATAACATGGAGGACATGGGGAGATGAAGAGGGGAAGGGAGATGAGGGAAATTGGGGGGGAGGTGAACCATGAGAGACTATGGACTCTGAAAAACAACCTGAGGGTTTTGAAGGGACAGGGGGTAGGAGATTGGGGGAACCAGGTGGTGGGTATTAGAGAGGGCACGGATTGCCTGGAGCACTTGGTGTGGTGCAACAATAATGAATACTGTTATGTGGAAAATAAATAAAAAATAAATCTTTAAAAAAGTA
The DNA here is from genome assembly GCF_022355385.1 of Mustela nigripes. NCBI lineage: Eukaryota > Metazoa > Chordata > Mammalia > Carnivora > Mustelidae > Mustela > Mustela nigripes. The sequence goes on along the minus strand of NC_081558.1, from coordinate 11,194,350 downwards.
AATATATAAAAAAAAATAAACAAAATAAAAATTAAAAATTAATACAAAAAAGAAATAAAAAACAAATTCATCTTTATAGTCATATTCCATCCCGTACTTCTGTTTACCATATATATGTTTTTCATTCCTTAAATTTTTGGAAGATAGTTTCTCATAAGAGACCAAAATGCTCTAAAAATAACTGGGTGACCCTGTTCTATTCATTAGTCTAATGTATGTATGTATATATATATATATATATATATATATAGATATATAGATATATAATTTCCTTTTTGTTATATTTTCTTTATTTTTAAATTTTTTCTTTTTTATAACTTCATGATTTTAATTTTTTATTTTTGTTTTATTTTTAATATTTCTTTACATCTCCCCTTCCAAGTTGCCCCAACTCCCTTCACCTCTCTAATTCGCCATGTCCTCCATGCTATTTGTTATGCTCCACAAATAAGTGAAACCATATGATCATTGACTCTCTCTGCTTGACTTATTTAACTCAGCATAATCTATTTCAGTCGCATCCATGTTGCTACAAAAGTTGGGTATCCATCCTTTCTGATGGAGGCATAATAATCCATAGTGTATATGGACCACATCTTCTTTATCTATTCGTCCATTGAAGTGCATCTTTATTCTTTCCACTGTATGGCGACCATGGCCATTGTTGCTATAAACATTGGGGTACAGATGTACCCCATCTGTTTTTGGGGTAAGTACCCAGTAGTGAAATTGCAGGGTCATAGGGAAGCTCTATTTTTAATTTCTTGAGGGAATCTCAATGTGCTTTAATTTGAATATCCCTGATGGCTAGTGATAATAATCATTTCTTCATGTGTCTGATAGCCATTTGTATGTCTTCATGGGAGAAGTGTCTGGTCATATATTCTGCCCATTTTTTGATATGATTGTCTGTTTTGTGTGTGTTGAGTTTGAGGAGTTCTTTATATATTCTGGATATCAACCCTTTGTCTGTACTGTCATTTGCAAATATATTATCCCATCCCATAGGTTGCCTCTTTGTTTTGTTGACTCTTTCTTTGCTGTGATGAAGCTTTTGATTTTGATGAAGTCCCAAAAGTTCATCTTCGCTTTTGTTTCCTTTGCCTTTGCAGACATATCTTGAAAGAAGTTTCTGTGGCTGATATCGAAGAGATTACTGCCAATATTCTCCTCTAGGATTCTGATGGATTGTTGTCTCACGTTGAGATCTTTTATCCATTTTGAGTTTATCTTTGTGTACGGTGTAAGTGAATGGTCGAGTTTCATTCTTCTACATATAGCTGTCCAGTTTTCCCAGCACCATTATTGAAGAGGCTGACTTTTTTCCATTGTATATTTTTTTCCTCTTTTGTCAAAGATTATTTGACCATAGAGTTGATGGTTTATATGTGGGCTCTCTACTCTGTTCCACTGGTCTATGTGTCTGTTCTTATGCTAGTACCATGCTGTCTTGGTGATCAGAGCTTTGTAGTAAAGCTTGAAATCAGGTAATGTGATGCCCCCAGTTTTATTTTTGTTTTTCAACATTTCCTTAGTGACTTGGGTTCGCTTTGGATTCCATATACATTTTAGGATTATTTTCTCCAGGTCTCTTAAAAATACCAGTGGAATTTTGGTCGGAATGGCACAAAAATTATTGATTGCTCTAGACAGTACATTTTAACAATGTTTATTCTTCTGATCCAAGAGCATGGAATGGTCTTCCATCTTTTTGTGTCTTCTTCAATTTCTTTCATGAGTGTTCTGTAATTCCTTGAGTACAGATCCTTTACCTCTTTGGTAGGTTTATTCCCAGGTTTCTTATGGTTCTTGTTGCTATAGTAAATGGAATAGATTCTCTAATTTCCCTTTCTGTATTTTCATTGTTCGTGTATAAGAAAGTCACTGATTTCTGTATATTGACTTTGTATCCTGCCACGTTGCTGAATTGCTTTATGAGTTCTAGTAGTTTAGGGGTGGAGTCTTTTGGGTTTTCCATATAAAGAATCATGTCATCTGAGAAGAGAGAGAGTTGGAATTCTTCATTGCCATTTGGATACCTTTTATTTTATTTTGCTTTCTTGACTGATTGCTGTTGTTAGGACTTCTAATACTATGTTGAATAAGAGTGGTGAGAGTGGGCATCCTTGTCATGTTCCTGATCTCAATGGGAAGGCTGCAAGCTTTTTTGATTTGAGGATGATATTTGCTGTGGGTCTTTCATAGATAGATTTTATGAAGTTAAGGAATGTTCCATCTATCCCTATACTTTGAAGCATTTTAATCAGGAACGGATGCTGGATTTTGTCAAATGCTTTTTCTGCATTAATTGAGAGGACGATGTGGTTCTTCTCTCTTCTCTTATTATTTTGTTCTATCACATTGATTGATTTACGAATGTTAAACCATCCTTGTTGCCCATGAATGAATCCCACCTGCTCATGGTGGATAATCTTTTTAATGTGCTGTTGGATCCTGTTTGCTAGTATCATGTTGAGAATGTTATCATCCATATTCATCAGTGATATCGGTCTTAAATTCTCCTTTCTGGTAGGGTCTTTGCCTGGTTTAGGGATCAAGGTAATGCTGACTTCATAAAAAGAGTCTGGAAGTTTTCCTTCTGCTTCAATTTTTTTGAAACAGCTTTAGGAGAATAGGTGTTATTTCTTTATTGAAAGTTTGGTAGAGTGCAATTGCAGGGTCATAGAGAAGTTCCCAATGATACAGATGGAGTGAAAAGAAGGGCCATCTGTACCCCAATGTTTATAGCAACATTGACCACAGTAGCCAAACTGTGGGAAGATCCAAGATGCCCTTCAGTTGACGAATGGATAAGGAACATGGGGTCCATGTACACTATGGAGTATTTTGCCTCCATCAGAAAGGACAAATACCCAACTTTTGAAGCAACATGGACGGGACTGGAAGAGATTATGCTGAGTGAAATAAGTCAAGCAGAGAGAGACAAGTATCATATGGTTTAATTATTTGTGGAGCATAACAAATAGCATGGAAGTCATTGGGAGTTAGAGAGGAGAAGGGAGTTGGGGGAAATTAGAAGGGGGAGGTGAGCCATGAGAGACTATGGAGTCTTAAAACCAATCTGAGGGTTTTGTAGTGGCGGGGGTGGGTGGGAGGTTGGGGAAACAGGTGGTGGGTATAAGAGAGGGCACAGATTGCATGGAGCACTGGGTGTAGTGCAAAAATAATGAATACTGTTATGCTGAAAATAAATAAAATATAAATTTAAAAAAAAAGAAAGTTTGGTAGAATTCCCCAGGGTATCCTTCAGTTCCTGGGCTCTTGTTTTTTGGAGGTTTTGATCACTGCTTCATTCTCTTTCCTAGATATAGGTCTATTCAGAATGTCATTTTCTTCCTGGCTCAATTTTGGGAGTTTACAGTTTTCTAGGAATGCAACTATTTCATCTAGGTTGCTTAGCTTATTGGCATAAAACTGTTGATAATAACTTCTGATGATTGTTTCTACTTCCTTGGTGTTAGTTGTGATCTCTCCCTTTTTGTCATAATTTTATGAATTGGTGCTCTCTCTTTTCTTTTGGATCAGTGTGGCTAATGGTTTATTGATCTTATTGATTTTTTCAAAAACCAACTTCAAGTTTCATTGATATGTTCTACTGTATCTCTGGTTTCTCCCTCATTGATCTCAGCTCTAATCTTGATTATTTCCCTTTTCATGTGTGGAGTTGGTTTGATTTGCTGTTGATTCTCCAGTTCATTAAGGTATAGAGATTGCTGCTGCATTCTGGATTTTTCCAATTTTTTTTGAGAGAGTCTTGGATGGCTATGTATTTCCCCCTTAGGACCACCTTTGTTGTATCCCATAGGTGGTTTTGGACCGAAGTGTCTTCATTCTCATTGGTTTCCATGAATTGTTTCAGTTTTTCTTTGATCTCCTGGTTGATCCAAGCATTCTTAAGCAAGGTGGTCTTTAGCTTCCAGGTGTTTGAGTTCCTTCTGAACTTTACTTTGTGATTAAGCTCCAATTTCAAAGCATTGTAATCTGAGAATACACAGGGAATAATCTCAGTCTTTTGGTATTGGATGAGCCCTTAATTGTGACCCATTATGTGGTCTATTCTGGAGAAGGTTCCATGTACACTTGAGAAGAATGTGTATTTTGTTGCTTTAGGGTGGAATGTTCTGTATATATCTATGAGGTCCATCTGGTCCAATGTGTCATTCAATGCTCTTGTGTCTTTATTGATTTTCTCCTTTGATGATCTATTTCTGAGAGACCCGTGCTAAGATCTCCTACAATTAGTGTATTCATATCAATATGACTCTTTATCTTGATTAACAGTTTTTTAATGAAATTGGCTGCTCCCTTATTGGGGGCATAGATATTTACAATTGTTAGGCCATCTTTGTGGGTAGTCCCTTTAAGAATGATGTAGTGTCCTTCTGTATGTCTGACTATCATCTTTAGTTTAAAATCTAGTTTATCTGATATGGGAATCGCTACCCCAGCCTCCTTTTGAGTTCCATTGACATTAAAGATGCTTCTCCTTCCCTTCACTTTCAATCTGGGTGTATCTTTAGATTCAAAATATTTCTCTTGTAGACAACATATGGATGGGTCCTATCGTTTCATCCAATCTGCAACCCTGTGCCTTTTTATGGGCACATTTAGGCCTTTCACATTGAGAATGACTATTGATAGACACGTTTTTATTGACATCATGTTTCGTTTGAAGTCTTTATTTCTGTAGATTGTCTCTATATTTGTATTCAATGATATTCTTAGTATTTTTTTCTGTTTTATAGAACCCCGCTTAATATTTCCTGCAGTGTCAGCATGGTGGTCGCATAGTCTTTTAAGCTTTGCCGTTCTTGGAAACTCTTTATCTCTCCATCCATTTTGAATTTCAGTCTTGCTGGATAAAGTATTCTCGGCTGCATGTTCTTCTCATTTAGTGCCCTGAATATATCTTACCAGCCCTTTCTGGCTTGCCATGTCTCTGTGGACAGGTCTGATGTTATTCTGATGGGCTTTCCTCTGTAAGTAAGGAGCCTCTTTTCCTAGCGGCTTTTAAGAGATTGTATCTACAGTTATGATTTCTCAGTTTGACTCCGACGTGCCTTGATTTTTTCTGGAATCTATTATCTTGGGTGGAGATTGTTCGGCCTCTTGTACATGACCTCTGGTTACATTCATGAGATTGGGAAAATTTTTATGAAGAACTTGTTCCACTATATCTTCTAGACTTCCTTCTTTCTCCTACCCTTCAGGGATTCCGATAATTCTGACGTTGGAACATTTCATGGCATCATTTATTTTCTTGACTCTGTTTTTGGGGATTCTAAACTGTTTATTCCAGGCTTCCTCATGATCCTTTATCTATATCTGTGTGTCCTCCAGATCACTAATTCTAATTTTTGTCTCAGTTACCCTCGCTTTGAGAGAATTTAGATTAGATTGGAACTCATTGAGAGCATTGTGAACCTCTTCCCTGGTAGCTTTCAGCTCAGCCCTAACATTGTGAACATCATCTCTGGTCACTTTCAGTTCAGCCCTAATCAATTCTGTTTGGTCATCCATGGCTTTCTCTAACCTAGCTATTGCCTGGACAACTGTTAGCCTGAATTCTCTTTCCGACATATTGTCTATATTGATAGCCATTAGCTCTGTTCCAGAAGGTCCATCCTATATTTTTCTTCTGTTGGGCATTCCTCCTCCTAGTCATTTTGGTGAGAGATGACTGAACGGATGTAGCTGGATGTATCAACCGTGGTTCAGTCAAGGTGCACCCTGGAACACTTCTGAGCAATCAGGATTCCCCACCCAAATGATAGAAAAAAGAAAATAATAAAAAAAAGAGACAGTGAGAGACAGAAAAAAAGGGAAGATAAAAGAGAAGGTTCAGCCAAAATGGGCCCCAAGGTAAGATTTAGGAAGTATACAAACAAAAACTGTCAGATAAAAAGACTCATAAAAGTATATGACTAGAGAAAAACAATATATATATATATATATATGTATATATATATATATATATGCAAATAAAGGAGGAACCTCATGAAAAAGAACCCCAAGTATAAGATTTATATGCTATCAGGACAAACACAAAAACACAGAAACAGTGGTGGAAGAAAAAGATGGGAGAGTGGTTATAAATTCTCAGTGTGGGAGAGGAAGGTTGTTTTGATTCTTCCTGGATGTATCATGATATCTTTGTTAAAGGACTCAAATTTCCTAAGATAAAGGGGGATTAAAAATTGGTTTACCTATAGGGGTAGCATTGATTTGGGAAACTGCATTACCTTGAAGTTTAACTCTATATGAATATTAGAAAATAAAAACAAAAAGGAATAAACTAGACTAAGCTAAACTAAATTTAAAAAAAAAGAATTCAAAAAATAGAAATGCAAAAGAAAAACAGGTGTATGTATCAAAAAGTTCAGGTTAGAATGTTATTATGGAATTTGATGTACTGGACATCTCACTTTGATGGTAAATGTGTTAAAAAAATTATCTATATAAAATAAATGAACCAGAATAGTGGGAACGAGTTAAAAATAAATGTCCTATTTGTGGTGGATGTTCTCTTTTAATCTTTTTTTTTTTTTTTTTTTTTTTTTTTTTTTTTTTTTTTGCCGTCGCCGGGATTGTTTTTGTTTTTTTTTTTTTTTTTTTTAGGTTTAGAGGAAAGCAAACTGCACCCTGACCTCCCTCTCAGAGAGAAGCCTCAGCCTGGCCTTCTGTGGGTGTTGCAGAGCCCATATAAATTCCACCTTGGCCGCTGACAGAGCAGGTTCCAAGTCGCGGTCCCTGGGGATGCAGGTTCTTCTGCTTGTATCCAAAACCTCGGCAGTGTCGGCTGTCTGGGCAGCTCCAGACTGCCAGAGATGTTCCAAGCAGCAATAGGACACTGAGATTTTCCTGATGGCCCAGGCTGGGAGTCCCTGGTCTTTCTGTATCTAAGAGTGCCAGGCTTACAAGCACCTCTCTCAGGGGAGGCTGTGGGTCACACGTGCATCTCTGGCTCTGGGAGCAGGGCACAGGTCCAAGAGCACCAGTTTGGGCCTTTGCGCACCTCTCTCAGGGGAGGGTTTGTGGCTAGCATGCATCTCAGGTTCTGAAACAATGGTCTGAGAGCGCCCGGCTAGGCCTTTGTGCACTTCTCTCAGGGGAGGGTGAGGGGCGCGCGTGTCTCAGGCTCTGTAGCAGGGCTCAGTGTTCTGCCTGTCTGGTGAGGCTCCCAACCCCTCACAGGAGCCAGACCCCATGCGTTCTTGGGTGTGCTGGTGGCTCAGGGACCAAGACCTGGTTTCTCCACCACACTCTCTCTGGCTCAGCACCAGGGGAGGCTGTCCTGGGTCCGGGGACTTAAGCCCCTGTCTCTAGCCACTTGGATTCTTACAATTTCCACCCCCCCCCCCCCGCCCCGATCCTTTGCTCTTTCTGAGTGCTTTCAACCAGTCTCCATGTTAATGCTGGTCCCCAGATGCAGGGCACTCTCGTTAGGGATATTAGTTTCCAACTGGTCGCCTCTGGTGGCTCCCTCCCCCTTTTATTTATCTTCTGATATCAGTCTGAAGTTGCCACTCTGCTTTACCTGCCCACTGATGTCTTCTGCCCCTGTAGAGATCCAGACATGTATAATTCTGATCTCAGGCTGATTTTATGGGTGATCAGAGTTCTTTGGTAGGTAATCAGCTCACTTTAGGGTACGGGTTGAAATGGCACCTCCTCCTACTTCCCTACCATTTTGTCTCCCCCAGCATTGCTTGCCCTTCTTAATGCACATCTTTCTTATCCACTCATCAGTCGGTGGACAATGGGCCCTTTCCATGTTTTGGCTATTACTGACAATGTTTCTGTAAATATCAGGGTGTATGTATTCCTTCGAATTAGTATTTTTTATCCTTTGGGGGGAAACTTAGTACTGTAACTGAGGGAATGGGGAAAGATATTAGCAAATTATATATCTGATAAAGGGTTTTTACCCAAAATTTATAAAGAACACCCATAAAACAAATAATCCAGTTAAGATATAGGCTGAAGACATGAATAGACACTTTTCCAAAGAAGGCATACAGATGGCTAACAGACACATGAAAAGATGCTCAACATCACTCATAATCAGGGAAACACAAATCAATACTACAATGAGATATCACCTCACACAAGTCAAAATGGCTAAAATTAACAACACAGGAAAGAAAAGGTGTTGATGAGGATGTGAATAATGGGGAACCCTCTTGCATTATTGGTGGGAATGCAAACTGGGGCAGCCACTCTGGAAAGTATGGTGGTTCCTAAAAAAGTTAACAGTAGAACTACCCTATGACCTAGCAATTGCATTCTTAGGTATTTACCTGGAGGATCTATGGACCTTCTTATCTCAGTACCTCATGCTCTATGTCTAAAAGATGTCAATACTCAACATTTACACCTCAAATTAAGGAGAGCATTTGTCATTAAACCTGTAATACCTTCCCTCTTAAGGAAAAAGGTTGAATGGACAGGAATTCCCAATCAGAGATGTCAGGTAACTTTCCTTAAATGGGATCAGATCTATACCAAAATAAATGTATATTTTTTTATTGCAAAATATAAATGGTACCATGTCACTCCGTTCATAATGCCCACTTGGTACAAATCAATGCTATGATGAGTTATAACTGCAAACTGTCAGAATGACTAAAATTAACAACACAGAAACAACAGTTTCTGTCAAGGATGTGCAGAAAGTGAAACCCTCTTGTCCTGTTGGTGGGAGTGCAAACAGTATAGAGGGTCCTCAAAAAGTTAAAAAAAATAGAACTCCCGTATTTCCATATTTGCACTGCTATGAATCCAAAAGGGGATTCATGCAAATAACACAAAAATATGAATTCAAAGGCACACATGCACTGCAATGATTGTAACAACCTTGTCTATAATAGCCAAACTATATGCCAAGTGCCCATCATTTTATGAATGGATAAAGGAATTGTGGGAGGCCATATATATATATATATATATACATATATATATATATAATATAATAAAAATAAATAAATAAAGTAAATAATTAAAATAAATAAATTTATATAAAATAAATATAAATATATAAATATAAATAAAGTAAATAATTAAAATAAATAAATTTATATAAAATAAAT